>NC_073744.1:44815152-45115152 GCF_029784135.1 Toxorhynchites rutilus septentrionalis
GAGTTGAAAATTTGTCGGCTCTGTTGCAGCGATGATCAACAAGAATTGATTTTGATTTTTTCGGATAGTTGTTCATACGAAGCTAATAAGTTGCTGCTTAAGAAGATCTTTGAATGTACTACGGTTCAGGTAAGGCATAGACGCCATCGAAAATATCGATCCGATTTCAAGCGGATGTACAAGTAGAAAAATCAACCCAATACTCCCTCTCTTATCTTTTCGCCTCACATATACAGATCACCAGCGAAGGGGACGATCAAAACGCCCTGATTTGTCAGCTATGCATCGCTAAAATTGATGACTTCTATGCGTATCGGGAACAATGTAAAGCAAATGATGACCGTATTCGACAGCGAATACACAATTTACCACAAATATGCATCAAACAGGAGAAAGACCTGCATTTTGACATTAGCATCAGTGAACCGATTTCGACCTGTGAGGGTGGTTTTCAACAGGAAGAATCTTCACAGCCTAGGATTTCTTCCCATTCAACGACGGCAGCGAACGAGGTAAGTTACAGCGCAGGTCCATTTTTACGTCATGCACTATACAACAACAGCACCAATAACAAAAACAAGAACTCTTCAAGCGACGTGAAATGAGGTACTGCTGCTCTGTTGTACACGATGCTGAACTCGGCCTTATAAGTGGACCGAAACCGAATGATGACGAGAGGAGTGCTGGTTTGCAAAGAATGTTCAAACACTTGGCTTCCATAGCAGAAAACGAAGATGAAACTTTTTCGCCCCTCGTGTGTCTTTTCTTTCGCGTTCTGTCTAACAACGTCGAAGGCAGCAGCAGTTTCATCAAGCTTCGCGGATGATTATTATTTTCGATTAACTTGGCGTTGCTGCTCGTAGAAATGTCTATTTAAATGGTCGAAGTATCAACCATTATCATTGTTATCATATTGATATTTTACCTAAAATTCCAATGCAGTTTTATGGTAACAGGTTTCACCGCAACTGGAAGAACATCTACTGCGCTGGATTATAACTTTTCAGAAATTTCTTGACCGATCAACATTTTGACAATTGATTATATTTTTTCGTATATTGTGTTTATGCGTATGTGTAGTATCAAATACACATTTGTAATATAGTACACCCTCATTAGAATTGTGCAACATGCAAACTAAATTTATATTGGTTGAATAATTTTTGAATTTTCTACCGATGTTTGTCTTATGAACGCTACCGTGTGAATATTCGACGTAGTGTCTAAATAATTATTTGTTCAAATTGAAGGAAATGAGACATCCGGTTAGGATATCCGGAGCGGGTATTTGAAAGACATAGGCATTCAAAATAATTTCTTTCCTGTGACTTTCGGTCAAAACGAAAAAAAGGAGAAGCCTATCGAACCGCGAATACTACTCTTCAAGGCCAAAACTGAAGACAAATGCTGTCACGTAATCGAGGCGACCATCCTTTTGTATTAATTTTTGGAATATTCAATATTGATGTTCATCTATCGTTTCTAGTTGCTCTAAAACGACTTTGTACAACTGCGACCGAATTCCTACGCCGGGTTATGAATCGGAATAGATATGGCGAGGTTTACGAAGACATGAACATTTTAGGGCAAGTTGTAACCATCAGCAATACTGATATCTGTCTGAGAATTCAACGTTTCTGCGGGTTTCTGTCTACGTTCTGAATTTCGAACTGAATCGTCGTGTAAACAATTTTGAAAATGTACAATATCCAAATTAATAGTTTTATGTGTAAAACTATCATTGAAATGTTTCTAGTAAAAGGACATGCAGTTCCTACAACAAAACTTTCATACATTAACAAAATTTGAAAATAGGATGAATTTAGATATGTAAGTATGCTTTAAAGAAATCACAATGAGTTTTGTGTCAGATGTTTGTAGAATCCACAAATAATCATCAATTTATGGATCAAAGTTTATGATGTCACTTCATCTTCAAATTAACATTTTTATCGCTGTACGAGTAACTAAAATTATTATCCGAAATGCAGTACCGGCAGTACGGGAGTCTGCATTTTCATGACAGTTTCGATTTTTCGATAATCAGTTACTGATTTTATATTTGATATAAGGTAGATAGGGGCAATATGGTCTCCCTGAGAACGAAACGTCCTAAATCGTGTAGGAACATTTGTAAATTAAGCTACATGTTAAAATCTCACAATTTGAAAACTTATTGATCGATGTACATTGTATGAATTTGATTTATGTGAGAAATTCACACTTTCAGAAATGTGTTGACCATGTTAGTTGATTCAATCATTTAATCATGTTTCCGCTAGAAAATAACGTAACAAGCTCATAAAACGAAAGTTTATTTTGCACATTTATCACGTATATTTTATTGGAATTCATTCAGTTTGCATGTACAGAAAATAACAATGTGATCAAAGTAATTGGACTGCAATTTTACGTTACAGCAGGAACAGAGCATATCTGTGCAGTTATGTACCCGCGAGTGGCATCGATAGCATTGGTTCCATCCATCGCCTGCCCGTAGAGGAACTGAATCGTGTTGTTATTCCGTGCTCAGCACTCAGCGCTCATCTGCCTTTTTCCCCGCATTGCTAGGATTTTAGAATTTTTGGTCTGCACCTGTTGAATGAAGACAATAATTTTTAGTTTACTTGCCTTGTTGGAAATTTATTGTATCTTTTTTTCAGAGTTTAAAAAAACATTTTTAAGAAAAATGAAAAATGAATTATTTTTTTCAGTCACGTTTTTATTATGTTAACTTCAAGCTGAAATTTTGTTTTTAATTAGATTTAATCCGTTCACAAATACAATTTTAACTCACAATTCTTAGTCCAATTCGTGTATAAATTTTGTTTTCTTTCAAATTATAACTTCATAAACTATCTAATCCAATCGTGAAATAGGATTGGGCGATCTTTATAAAAAGATAGATCTTGTCGAATCGATTTTCCAAATGGCGTAGGAATCGATCCACTGATTAAATCGGTACAAAAGAGTCGATCTTTGAAAAATCGAAAACATTTTTTTTCCAATTTATCTACTTATTCTTTTATTGAAACAGGGAGTAAAATGACACATCAAAAGCAAAAGTTGAAGATGCGATCCAAATGTTGACATTATGTTTGAAAAAAATGCTAGGTAGTCTTTGGTGAGATTGAAGTCGATGTATACTGAAAAAAAAATTACAAAAAGGTCGAAATCTAAAATCGAAAAAATCGAAAGCAAAAAAAATCGATTTTCTCGAGTGAAAAAGATCGATCCAAATAATCGGAAATCGGAATGGAAAAGATCGATCTTCTGAAAATCGATCCATGATCGCCCAATCCAAGTGTAAAATGAGTAATTGTTGTGTATAGTGTATTGTTCTGTCTTCTGTCAAATTCGACTCCAGTTGGCGAATTTTAGTGTTTCCACCTGTGGTTACTGTCAGCAACAGATAAAAAAAAAGTTAAAAAAAACTTTAAATTTAAAAAAATAACTCAAAAAACTATGAGACCTACAAAATGTTAGTTAGAGAATGAAATGTAGGAAATTATTTAAGTTTTCATTGAAGAATATCAAACAATTTAAAACATAAACAATAAAAAAACACATTTTGAAAATTACACTTCATTTTTCTCAAAAATATATATTTTTAAAATTCTGTGAAAATTGATATGAATAGCCATTATAGTTTCCAACAAGTCATCCATATATAGGAAGATGGGCCTTTTGATAGGAAAAGAGTTTTTCCAACAACTATTTTTCATGTATCCTTTGAAACATTACTACAGTAATCGTTAGATAACTGGTCCTGGTTTAACTGGGCGAACGTTAACTGGTCCTTGGACAATCGACGCCATATTCAAATGGAATATTTGCTGTGAGGGGCATTCGAATGTAATTTGAAATGTTGTGCAAATTGACATTATTTTCGCATGACAAAAACATTGATTGAATTACAGAAAAATAATTTCCTTAAATTATATTTCATACCTTTGCCGCACTCAATGCGAAACTTCAAATAAAATCGAGGGGAACTTCAAAGAGCTGTTTGATTCGCGTTGATCAAGAAATTGGATAAACAAAAGGATTCTAACTTTTGTTTATCCAATTTCTTGATCAACGCGAATCAAACAGCTCTTTGAAGTTCCCCTCGATTTTATTTGACGTTTAACATGCCGAACCAGTTAAAACGCGAATGTCGATAACTGGTTTTCCCTTTTCGCTCAGTTTGTGAATGTTTACTAGGGTGGCAATGGATGTATGGGAAAATTTTTATCATCGAATTTCAAAAACCGTTATTCTTAGTTATGATTCTTTCATCCTCGAAAATCTTCCAAAGGGGGAGTAAAGGAAATTTGGAAAATCGAAATTTTTTTTCGATATCAAGTGACATAAAAATGCATGAAACGTCGAGATCTGGTGTCATCTCGGAAAAAAAATTCTTGGTCGAAAATCGACCGTTTGGGACTTAGCCTGAGAGGCAATGAAGGTATGAAAAAAAAATATCGAATTTAATGAACCGACCATGTACATTTTCTTTATTGACCCAAAAAATGACCTGTGCAAAATTTCAGATCAATCGGACATGATTTAGGGGTACCTCAAAGCACTCATAGTTTTGATTTTTTGGCCGCTCATGCTGTCCCAAAAAGTCGATTTTCGGTCAAAAATTTTATGTATTTTTAAGTCACTTGGCATCGAAAAAAAAATTTGATTTTCCAAATTTCCTTTATTTATCCCTTGGAAGATTTTCGAGGATCGGAAAATGAAAACTTTGAGGCACCCCTAAATCATGTCCGATTGAGCTGAAATTTTGCACAGGTCGTTTTTGGGCCAACAAATAAAATGTACAGTTCTTTAGTTTAGATAATTATTTTTTTTCCATACCTTCATTGCTAAGTTCCAAAAGTTCGATTTTCGGCCAAATTTTTTTTTCGATATGACACCAAATCTCGACGGTTTATGCATTTTCAAGTCATTTGGCATCGAAAAAAAATTCAATTTTCCAAATTTCCTTTACTCCTCCCTTGGAAGATTTTCGAGGATGAAAAAATCATAACTTTGAGCGCTTTGAGGCACCCCTAAATCATTTCCGATTGAACTGAAACTTTGCACAGATCATTTTTTTGGGCCAATAAACAAAATGTACATGGTCGGTTTTTGAAATTTGGCCCAGGCCAGAGCGATATGGCGGTTCTCAGATTTTCGTTAAAATTGGTAGTTTTGTTTTTATTGCATAATATTAGACCCGTATTTTTCATTTTTTCAGTTGGGTGGTCCGAATAATCAATTTTTACCCCTATTCGTAGAATTTCGGGTCTAATATTTTGCGATAAGGAACAAAATTACATATTTCAACAAAATGAAAAAAAAAATGGGTTTTTGGTTTTTTTGGCTTACGTGTCCCGTTTCTAGTCCGGAACTATTTGGTCAGCCTAACCAGAAACTACAAAAGAAAGAAAGTTAATGTCTTCGACAAAAGTTCATATTTTAATAAACTCTAAAACTTTGACGAATACGTTATATCGCTATCTTGACTTTGAACGAAATAAGGATTAGCTGTAGTTTTTTTCAAAGAACACATGTTTTTGTTAAAAAATCTTTTTCCCTGTAAAAGTGCCCATTTTTCGATGTATGAGTGACTTTCGAAATTGTAAGAGCTATTCACATATTTTGTTTTGAGAATTTAAAAAAATACGTTTTTGAGAATAATAAATTTCAATTTTAAAAATTTTTTTTTTCGGTGTAATTTTAGTTTGAATTTTTTTTTTGTATATTTTTCTAACATAAATTAATACAAATTCAATTGGAGCAATCCCAAATTTGTTAAATATTTAACATGATTTATCGTTCAAAATGCATTTATAAAATTTATTTCATTTAAATCAATAATACATAAATAAGAAGTACATATATTTGAACATAAAATAATAACAGACTCCAAAAACCAACAATAATCTAAAAACAAAAAAGAAACAACTTTATGTTACATAAAATATGTGTATGTATACATACATAATTTTTTAAATGGCTTCAATCTGAAGACGATGAAGAAATTGTAATCTGCTGATCCCTGTCGTCATCATTTTCGCTGGTAAGGATAGGCCTGGCTTAAAAAAAGTCCAACGTTGTTTGCCTTGCCTTCTTATCTATTCCATTCATCTGTGATTTATAACAGCTAATGGCTGAGTTAATTCATAGAGAAACTTTAGCGCTACGTTCGATGTTAGGATGTCTGAAGGATGCTTATAAGCAAAGCCCTGTTTCTTAAATTATTGTCTCGCAAATATTTTTTTCACATCTGTACAAAAGTGATTTTTGAACCAATCCTCAAAAGTAGTTTCAGTCATCCAAATTTTCTTGTTGGATCTCTATATGACGGGTAATTGATTTTTATTTAGTCCTTTAACCCTTGCGTCGCCCCGTCACCCAGATATGGGTGACACTTTCCTCGTTCACGAGGAAACGAGGAATTTGACAGCATAGGCATGTAACTATAGGATATGTAGAAAAATAATAAAATCATAATCATATTAATATAATGTTTATACTATACTTTTTATCAATTTATGGTACAGAAGGTTTGTACTGGAGTTTTTTGCGAAATTTCACTAGATCATGTAAAAGTTGTCTACAAACTACGTTTGGTGTTCATTTAATAAATCATCCGCAATTTGAGCCTCGTGAGAAACTCAAAAACAGCGCATTGGGCGACGAACGTCTTAACACGCCTTGGATTTTCGGATGAATAGATGAAAAGTGCTTTTAGCTTAAAATCACCCGCGGAATTTGCATCAAGAAGCAAAGTTAATCGTTCTTTAGACACCTTATAACCAGGCGCAGATTTTTCGATTCTTGAAATGTAAGTGCGATCGGGTATTCGCTTCCAATAAAGCCCTGTTTCGTTAAACACTTGTTCGTGTTTCTAACGATCCTTCAATAATTCCCTTAAACTGAAAACGTGCCTTAATTTAAGACAAAATGCCTTTGTAGCGAAATGCTTATAAAGAGCGGCTGTATAGCGAGGTATGGCTGTATTATAGTGTTTAAGTTATAAGTTTTTCTAAAAAATAGCGAAGAAAAATTTTGGCCATTTTCAAAAAGTTGTCTAATTCTTTTTCGAAAATTTCAAGTATGCAAAGTTGCTTAACCCATTAACAACCAAGCTGTAAAAAATATTTTTTTTAACAAAAGCCATTCGTGTATTTATGATCATCGGCGTTACAGAAACCCCAATCTTCAAGAATTTTTTTTCCGTTCTTCCGTTATTCTGAAAATGATAATAGCGCCAAACGAAATAAAATGGGCAAAACCTATATTTTTGTTCTTGTAGGAAAATCAATCCAATGATTTTTATCCTACAACACAATGTGTGCTCTTTTATCAAGGTAATATTGTAGAGAAGTTTACAAATTTTGTAAGGTTTTGTTTTTTGTTAGGTTGTGTGAGGTTACGTACTTTCAGCACATAGTTGCCGTGAGAACTAGGCAAGTGATCGACTTCAACTTCAGAGAACATAATCCTTACATGAGAAAAAACACATATTTACCATTGAAAATTTTTTAACTATTGAAACAGTTGAAAACATTGGTGGCAATATAGTTGCCGCTGCCCGTTAACCCCAAAAACACTTCACTTTATTGCGCCTTTGGTTATGCAAGAATCGAAACAATTTTTTTAGTGCAGCGATACCGATTATTTCAGCGTTTTACAATATTTCTAGTGCAGCGAAAAAAACTGTGTTTTTATATAGAGTTTCAAAGAAAAAAAATAAAATTTGAATTTTTCCTCGAATACACCATTTATTTAATTGAAAAATTGCATCATCTTGTACAGTAGATCCTAATTAGTACGTTTACAGTAAAAAAAACTTTTCAACTTGTTGCATTTTCAACGAATTAAAACAGAATTTTCTGCCGGCGCTCTGAAATCGTGGTTTTGTTACATAAAAATGACTTCTTAATTAATATCGTGCATTTTTAGCAGTCCAAAAAAATGGGGTATTGCCAGATACCTTTAGAAGGTTTTGACTAAGTGAAATATTGAAAGAATATTCTAAGTGCAGCAAAAGAATATTTTTTGTTGGTGGCAACATAGTTGCCAGTACCCGTTAAAGGGTTAAACCGATTTTCATGCCCATCAAAGTGATACAAATTCGAATGAAATTGATAATAGGTGGTAGCTAATAAACTAGGCTTTCATTTAATGCAAACCCTTACCATATGGTTGCTTTCCAAAGCCATGAAAAATTAACGAAGTTGCTGTTTGATTTTTCGAATGCTTGACATAAAACGGGTTAAATGCCCAATGTCCTTACGCCCACAATGTTTAACTACAGTCTGAGATGTTGCTGCCAATGGCCAGTCAAGTTGGCATGAAAGTCGTCATTTTCAAAGTTCAGTTACACAAATCAATCTCATTTACATTTGAGGCTCCCAATGCAAAGTTCATTTTTCCGTAATGTCTAACGTAACTTATATGCATTTTGTTGCAGTTCGTTCCTGAACTCGAGAATGATGCAACCAGTAAAGATGCTGACGACAGTTTGCTCCAGCCAATGTCTTCAGTGACACACACAGAAGAGGAGGTAGGTCTGATACACATTGTAGAATAACTTCAAGTGCCGATGCAGCTCCACTTTCAATATCTGTTTTCCGCTCCGCTTGCCACAGATTACTATCAAACGTGAAACTATAGAGGATGACGACGTGTACTATAACAGCGATGGAGAGGTGGCTGATGTGTCATTGCCGCCGAATCAGCCGTCATCGTCATCCACCGCCGGTCAGAAAACGAAATATCGTATCATAATGGCGGCAAATAATCGGGAACGACTGGTGTATCAAGGCTATCTTTACTGTAGGCATTCAACGCGCCGCGATGGTTCTATCCATTGGAGATGTCGATTGGGTGGTTGTCAGGCTGCTGTTAATTTACTGCTGGATGAAACGATTGCACCAGCGAATGGAAATAAACATTGCCACCCAAGGAATGTGCCGGAAGACACAGAGAATGGAACAGAGGAAACAGAGGATGACGATTCCAACGTTCTGGATAATGATGATGCCTCATATGAGCCATTCGATGAAGATGACACCACTCAGGACGATGTGGGTACTGATTTAGAACCAGTGGCAGTTAGCCCAGACAGTCTGGTGATTGTGCCTAACAAGAAGAAAGGCGAAACTCTAGTTCACTTGGGTTTCAAGTACTGCAAACGGTATAACAAAATGGACGGATCAACTTTCTGGAAATGTCGATCGAACAACAATAAATGTTCAGCAGGCGTTTATGTTCACCCAGATTCGAGAGTGAAGTATCATGGTACTCATAATCACGAGAAGGTAGTGAATGAGGGTGAGGTGCAAGAGCAGGACGCGGATAACACAGCAGAGGAAGATGTGCATCAACCATATACCATCGTAGAAGACGTAGAGGAGGACGATGGAGCTGGAGGTGGCGAGTTCACGGATGATATGGTAGTTTTGCTGAACAACAGCGTAGAAGTGATGATGCCCGAAGACCAGAAACAAATCAAGAAGGAATTTGAAATAACCACCAACGTTAAAGGGCGTGAGTGTTTGATTTACGAGGGACATCAGTACAGCAAGGATCGAGAAAGATCAGATGGAGCGGTGCTTTGGCGTTGTCGCAGAAATTACGACAAATGTCGCTCGGTAGCTGTCGTTTATAAGAACAACCGGGTTGAAAAGTTTGGCGAACATCACCATGAGACTGATAAGCGTTATCTCGAGCGACAAGAGCAAGGTCATGGTAGTCGGTACTACCGCATAACAAAAAATCAGCGAGGTAAAAATAATTTATTTCCATCTTTATGAATCAAATGACATAAGGAAACATTTTGTTCTATTTTCTAGGGAACGACGCGCTCGTGTTCGAGGGTAATCGTTTCAGCAAGGAATGGTCGCGAGTTGACGGTTCTATCATCTGGCGTTGCTCGTATAAGAGTGGAATTTGTAGGGTGAAGGTGGTACTGAATTCCGACGGTATGGTACATCGTATGGGCGGTGAGCATGAACACGATCATGAACAAACTGAAGCTGAAGTAACAGAAGAGTTCTTCGACGAGGATGTCGAGATAGTCGACGAGTCTTTGCTGGTGACTCCGACCCGTAACCAACTCAAAACAGCAGCCAAATCTCCTATACATACGCCAAACTTCACCCCAGAACCGCAGCCTGGTAACTATCGAATTGTGAAGAATCGCAAAGGATTTGAAGCGCTGGTCTATGATGGGTACCGTTATTGCAAGGTTCGTGTCAAACAGGACGGGTCAGTCAAGTGGCTTTGCAAAATGAATAAAAAGACTTGCAGAGCGGCGGTTGATCTCTATCCGGATGGTACCATCATCAAAGCAACCGATTTCGAACATAACCATGAGCGACCGACGGATATGGAAGCACCAGACGAGGATGATGAACCTGAAATTCCTGGCCAAGAGGTGACTTATCCCATCGACCCTGATGTGTTTGGAAATAGTCAATGGTATTACGTTAAAAACAGTAAGAACGGCATGAGTATGATGCATGCTGGCTATCGATACACCAAAAAGTGTGATCGTGTCGATGGCACCTCTCTTTGGCGATGCTCGGCTTCTCAAAGAGGTTGTAAGGCAGGCGTCATTTTGTTCCCCAATGATACTCTAGCAATGGTTGAAAATGCTGAACATTCTCATAGACCATACGACGTTAACAAGACAGCGGACGGTGAGAAAGATGCCAGCGATATGCAGAAGTCTGACGTGATAGAAATTGACGAAGCAGATCAATCGGCGAATGAATCAGACATAAATATGCATTCTCTGTTGCAAACCGTGCTGGGCGGGGATGAAGTTCCCTGGATGGGAGGTGAATCAGACAAAGAGCAGCTGTCGGAATCGGTGTGGTTCAATAGTGCGACTGATCGGCCATATCCACGACCTACTGGACCACCAGATTTTAAGATTATAAAAAATCGTCGTAATACGGATAGTTTGGTACACCGCGGCTATCGGTACTGCAAAATACGTGACCGGGTAGATGGTTCAATATTATGGGCATGCCAGATGAACAAAAAGACGTGTAGAGCTTCGGTGAATCTTGCCGTTGATGGTAGCGTAGAAGTCATCAACGGCAAACACAATCACCAGAAAACCGATTTCGATGATGGTGAGGGTCCTGAACAAATTGTTGTGCAACCGAAGGAGCCAATCCCCGACGTAGGTTAGTAATCATCAGTTATGCACGAACAAAAAAAACTAGAAGTGGGTTATATCTGTGGTATAAACGCAAGGATGACGTAGAACTACCGTTGATTCAGTGGTCACTGGTTTGAAGTTGCATCTGAATCAATTCTCAATAATGGATGAATAAATATTTGGGAGGGGGAGGGGGAGGAGGATTAATGATACACTGAAGGCAGAATGTTTTGAGCAACAAAGCAAGATTGTCGTTCGCTTTGTGCAGAACGTCGTCGAACAACTTGTATGTAGAGAAGGCAAAATATGTATTGAAAATCGAAAAAAAATATTCATCCCTTTGTAACAGCTCATGGATCAACATATTATTCAAATGGTCCAACTTCAAGCAAACGCTTATGCGTGAGCAAAAGCTTAGCATTCAAGAGCCAAGGAGAATCTGATGATATGGTTAAGCGAATCATATGGTTGTCAAGTCATGTAAAATGCTGATATCCCGTTGGCGGCATACTTCCGATTCTGCAGAAATTGATTGACCAGGACAATACCGTGCTCGACGAGGACGTGGAGTTTGAGGCTCTGAACGACGATGACATAGTCAACATTGTTTTGCATCCAATTTCGACTACCGAGGGAACGAATGCTTCATCAGTTTTGGAACTGCGTTAGGTTGATGAAGATGAAGAGTCCGAAAATTGGGTTTCAAATGAAACAGCCTTATGTGGAATCGAAAAAGCTATTACTTGTACTAAGGAAAATGAATTGCCATTGGAAAGACAATTCCTGCTGCAAGAATTACGTAAAAATATTTTGGAGAAAAATGTTAATTTTAAATTTTTGCTTTGTTGCATATTATGCATACCACCAAACGTCGACACTGTACATACGACATCGCGGATCCTTCTATGTAATATTCCTAACATGATGTAATATGGCCTCAAATAGGATCTGATATGATTTACTATTGAACGATTCTCCGCAGCATGTAATACATTTTTTCGCAGTACTGCGTTGATTCAATTTCTATGTTCATGCGACTAACAAACCGCATCAGTCTCATATGCATATATTATTTCGTATAGATTAATTTTACGATAGTGTATATCATAAAATTGATGCTTGTTACATCGAATTAAGACTTAGTCTGCAGTGATAAAAAAACTGAGATTTTCACATTTTGTACGATTTTAGATGTACACAATGTATCCTTTGATCGTCATTATATATTACTAGCTGCCCCGGCAAACTTCGTCCCGCCCAAAATTCGTGTTTTGTTATCAATACCTTCAAATATCCACGATTTCTTACTTTGAGCAAGTTCATGGTTCCAATCACAGAACTGTTCATTGATTGATCTTCTAATCGACCCCGTTGAATTTACCTTTTACTATAAAATTCCTAGTATTTCTAACAAAACTCATCATTATAATATCAGATTATTTTCAGACACAATTCTCGATCAAGATTTTTCAACCACTTGCAAATAACATGTTTCTCCGTTACATGGAATAAATGGAATTTATGCAGAAAATATGATAGAATAAAGACAGCCCTAAATCGTTAAATTCCTTCCTCGAGTTCTGCTTTTATCAACACATCCGGCGATCTTTGTTTTTGGTATCGATAGAAGAAAATATAGGAGTGCGTTTCATCACATTAAAATCCATTTCCATTTTCGAACAAAGATCAATTTTACTACCATAAATACCAAATGGACTAACAGCCCTTGTCACTATGTAATTGTAGAACATATGGGAATTTAATTTTCCGAATTTTTCCTTCTTCCTTCAGAGTTTTCCGAAAATTTCCAATTGTCATGTTTGGTTGGAATATTTTCGGTTGAAATATGTCTAATATTTTTATGGGACCCTATATGGGACCATTCCAGAGGAGGGAGGAGTGTAGTAACATTATAGAAACATTTATTGCACCCTAAAACCTTCACATGACAAATTTGGCTCCATTTGCTTCATTATTTTTCGAATTAAGCAGAAATTTGTCTTTCATTTGTATGGCAGCTCCCCCTTAGAGATGGAGGTGGAGTGTCTTATCACCGTAAAACATTTATTGCGCCCTAAAACCTCCATATGCCAAATTTGGTTTCATTTGCTTGATTAATTCTCGAGTTTTGCCGAAATTTGTGTTTAATTTTTGTGGCAGCTCCACCGAACTTGAACACGGGTGACGATGTGACAACTAGGGACGCTGCAGTGAATCAAAATAGGTGACCAAATTCTAACTGAAACACACCTACTCAAAACAATTGACCTACATCAACCTAGTATCAACGTGATTGAAGGTCTCATCTATCGGTTATCTTTCTGGACAATTTATTCATTCATGGAAAATATAAGCGTTTTCAAAAAAAAAACATTTTAATGAAGAAGAATGAACCTGCAGGATCACTTGTCCAGAGATTCGGTGCTTGCATCTATGAAAAAAATTACGCCCAACCGTGTTCCGTTTACACAAATCCATGAGAGTTCTCGGAAAATAGGAATAGAGTGGGAGCTGAATCGAAACCCGTATTCGAGCAAACAATATCGTGCATTTTTGATATTATAAAACTAGCTAACATTATGTGGTGATGTCTTCACCTTGGCGGAATGAATGATGCTGTACTGCCAATGGAGACAATCTCTATTCGCTCTCTATTTATGTGGCTTACTTTCAGAATACATTTTTCAGTGAAGAAGTTTCAAAATATAACAAAATTATGGATCTTCGACCGTACAGCGATTTCAGGAAGCTGAACCTTTTCATTCATAAATACGGAATACATATTCGAAATGGGTGGAAAGATTTAAAATTATGAAAATATGTCTCTCATTCTAGCATATACCGTAACTCTACCATAATCTGCGAAGTTAAGACATTTCAATGTTCAAACCATTCTGTAACCAAAATATATGCACAATATCACAAAACAGTTAATGCGGTCTTCGAACTATATCATTAGTAGTAACATTGAAAATAAGAACCGTAAACACTGCTTCATAAAACTATTTAAAATATATTTTTGAAAACATGATGTGTGCCTAATTCTGAGCGGTTATTTTACTTATTGGCAAACCAGCTTTACGTGCCATCCAGCTTGAGTCATTTCTATTCACTGACCAACCATCGGGAGCGCTATTTGCAATTTCCGCAGGCGCTGTTTATACAGGAAAAATACCAATACACCAGCCGCACTATCTGAAAACCGCACTTCTTCTCCGAGTTCGTGTTTGAAGTATGGACAAATTTTTCGCCAGCTGGGGCCAAAACCACTTCCTTTGTTGTAATAAGTGTTCTAGGAGGATTCGTCCATGTTTAACCCTTGTAAGCCCCTAATACCCTTTTTTTTACTTTTAGAACTCGCAACGGATAGTTCCAACAAGATCAAGCAACACACAGGCAAACCGGTGAAACATCCTGACTATTACTATAGTCTGAATAAAAGCAATCGCGAATGTTTAATCCACAAGGGTTATCGCTTTTGCAAGCGGTCCGACCGCCCGGACGGTTCAACAACATGGCGTTGTTCGATGGGTGGAAATACCTGTATGGTCGTGGTGACAATTCATGCCGATGGAACGCCGGAGGAAAATTCAGTCAAACACAATCATCATCCTTTGGCCGATCTTCCACCAGAGATAGAGCGAGAAGTTAAACCTAAGGTCGAACCGATGTCCGAAACTAAAAAGGCGCCATACAACAGAAAAGGTGACATATTGGAGTGGAATGGATTCAACTATCGCAAGATAAAAGAACTCCCAGACGGTTGTATTATTTGGATTTGTCAAATAGACAGCTGCAGAGTGGCGGTAAAGATGCTTCCGAATGGTCAGCTAAAAATGTTAAGTGAATCTGAACACAATCATACAGCCACTGGCCAGTTGCCTTCAGCACCATCTACCGTTGCACCTGCCAAATCGACAACCTCAGCAGGGAGTACTACTACTGAAAACAAAACTCGCTGCTACAGACTTTTCAAAAACCAAAGAGGTCAGATGACACTGCTGTACAAGGGATATCGATACTCGATACGTAACCGTAACCAAGACGGTAGTTCCTCCTGGAAGTGTCGTGCCAACAGTAGCTGTCGCGTTATTATTTATTTAATGGCCGACGATCGAATTGTACATGGTATCAACAATGCGGAACACAATCATGAACCCAACTGGGAATCCACCAAGAAACTAGAGGCAGTTATGCCAACCCGGGTGAATCCTCTGTACGATTATCTGAACATTGTCCCAGGTGCAACTCCTAATTCTGACCAACAAACGGATAAACCAACTAACTCGTCCGAAGTTGCCAAATCCGAGAATGTTAACTTCGGTAAAAACGTTATCGAGCACAAAGGATATTACTATCGTTTGGTTGTGCGGAAGAAAAACGGGCGCGAATACTGGCGCTGTGTGCATTTCCGAAACCGAACATGTCGCGCGGCCCTATTTTGCAGAGACAACGGCACAATAATCACATCCAGCAACGGGAAGGAACACAGTCACGGCAAAGGAGCAGAAAGTAAACCAACGTTCCCGGCTCATGCACATGCAGGGGTAAGTTACATCGATAGTGGCCTGAAGCATACATAAATAATTGTATATTTTGTTTATTGTAGAGCAAACAAACGTCGAATCTATCTCGAATGCTGCAGGGAAGATCGAGCGCCCAACCGTCACCTCCTGACGAGGTTCAGCTAACCTCGAGGGATGACGAGCGGTACATTGATCATGGTGATTATGTGATAGCTAAAAATCGTAAAGATCAGAACACTTTGATCTTCAAAGATCGCCGATACTATTTGTCCTATAGTCGAAGCGATGGATCGGCTGTATGGCGCTGCGCCCATCGGAAGCGCTATAAATGTTACGCATATGTAAGACTACGGCCAGATGGACGGCTGCTAAGCACGGGAGAGCAAGAGCATTCGCACTCACTGAACACAGAGGAAAATCCACCGCCTTCGGGAGCTAAAGAAACTAGAAATTATAAAATTGTGAAGAACCGTGTGGGGAACGACATTCTAATTCACGACAGTCATCGATTCCGATTGAATTACCAAAGAAATGATGGCACAACACACTGGAGGTGCATTTGGGCCAGAAGTAATCATTGTTCGGCCGGGGTTTACTTGTTCGTGAATGGTGTGTTGAAGAATGCCGCTAATGAGTCAGCGATCACCCACAATCATCCACCGCCAAGCCAAATGAGAAAAGTTGTTGTTAAACCACCAGCAGCTCAACTACTTCAAGATCAATCAGAAACGCAAGATGGGACTGATAAGCCGCAAAATCGCACGAATATTGAAGATGATGGAACCACTGATTTCAAGTTCGTCGAAGATGGTAACTCTAAAACTCTCATATGTCGTGGATACCGATATTGGTACGCATGGGTGCGCAAAAATGGTAGCATATACTATCGATGCGTAGAAAACAAGAAATTGCAGTGTCCTAGCGGAGTCGTACTGTTGTCGAATGGAAAGCTCGCGCAAGCAAGCCCTGACTGCCATAACCACGATCCTAGTCGAGACGAAGCCGAGGAAGAATTCCTAGGATTCCCGGCGGAATTGCAGCTCGCAGATGCTTCGCAACAAGAGGAAACACTCGAACAGTTTCCACCACTTGACGTGGCGCCAGGAGGAGATACGGACTTTAAGATTGTAAAAACATCCCGCGGTGAATCGTTGATTTACAAAGGCTATCGATACTGGGCGAAAAACCGTTTGGCGAATGGAATTGTTTCGCTTTGTTGTACCAGAAAGAAAATGAAAAAATGTCCCGCTATGCTTAGGTTACTTACCAACGGGCGAATCATGGATCCCGTTGGAGCCGGCCACACTCATCCGCCAAATATTGAGGGCGGAGGAAATCCGGCTGATTCTAGGGTACAACCGGTAGCAGCAAAGCCCACTCCACAGAAACCAGTGCTCGCTGATGAACCTGTAAAAATCAAAGTTGCGCCACAGACCGCCAAATTGCCAGCGTTATCTTTCAATGAAGAATCGGACGATGATGCGGAACAAGGCGACGAGTCGCTTATTGGTTCGAGAAGGTGCGTTTCCGGAAAGCCGTCGCAAGGAAAAATATATTTTCTAAACACTAATTATATATCTTTATCTTCAACAGGTATGCTTTCATGAAGAGCAGTGCACAACGAAATTTTATTGTATACAAAGGTTTCGTCTATGATTTTGAACACAAGCAACACGATGGATGTGTTTTTTACCGATGCAAGTCAAGTGATGCTTGTCCAGCGTCGCTAATGTTATTATCGAATGGTCGTGTGATGAATATGGACGATTCACTGCATATTCACGAGAAGCCCGATCTGTCCAGCTTGCGACAAGTTGGTCGCGGATCGAAAGAGTTCAAGATTGTTCAGAACAAAAACGGTAGCAACATCTTAGTTCACCGGGGTCACAGATACACCACTCCTCGGGCAAAAACGGACGGTGCTGGAATATGGTACTGCCACACGTACGTCCCGGAAATCAACCGTCGATGTTACGTTCCAATTGAGTTGCTTCCCAACGGTCGGGTGGCACCGGTTGGGGACAAACAACACAACCACACAGCTCCGTTCAAAACCAAACAGGATGCAACAACTGAGTCGAAGGATAATGTCGTTAGCACTGTGAAGCCCGAACTGAATCATGCAGTGGACGATACTGCTGAGAATAAAATGCTCCTCTTGGGAGGCCATCGATACACATATGCCCACACGAGAGAAGATAGAGCCATTTTGTGGAAGTGTGCAAGAAAATCGTGCAATGCTTCGCTGTATCGCTTATCGGATGGTCATATCGTCAAAGGGCCCGATCATAATCACGAGAAACTAGAAGCATTCGACGCCACGAAGAGTTTTAAGCGAAAATATTCGGATGTTGAGACCAAAGTTAAAAGTTCTAGTCCGGTCGTCCGCGAGGGAGATTCAAAGTCACAATGGACGCCCAGACCCGGACAGATCTGTGGAAACCCGTACATCGGACAGTCGATCATAAACGATGGTTATCGTTACATATATTATTTGACTCGAAAAGATGGCTCCGAACACTGGCGTTGCTGTCGAAGGATCCCGTTGAAATGCCGTGGAGGCCTCTATAAACAACCGGATGGAACACTGAGTTGTTCAAACGATGAAGGACACACACATCCTCCCGACCATACACACCTTGAAGATATGATTCCTATGACTTACACCAGAGCCGAGCATGCTCATTCTAACTCTAATGACGCGGTCGATGTGGGAGAACCGCCAGAGCCTTCACCTGATTTACAAGCATCTCACCGTGATGACGAAGGGTCCTATGACTATAAGTTGATCGATGTGAAAGGTAAAAAACGTGGCCAATATCTTGTACACAAAGGCGCGATGTTTGTGGGCGGTCATACGAGGAGAGGACGGGCGAGATATTATCGTTGCCGAACGCCAGATTGCAGGGTAGCAATGCTTCTGCGCAAAAATGGACTTCTTGTGCGTTACAACGAATACACTCACGACTGTAAAAATGTCGTTGATCCCGACAATGTTGAAGACGACGACGACGACGATGACGATAACGACAACGATGGCGGCATTCACAATGACGATGACAATGAGTATGAGGAACAACACCCCGAACCAGCCAATAAAAAACAATGCTTGGTAAACCAAGATGAAGATGAGACCTCCAGTACCGAACCAGTGGCGGCTGTCGGCAATCCAGATGACGAACAGATCACGAACGGCAGTGGTAATTGTTGCTTTTCGAAGTATTTGTCAGCATGAAATGTACAAAAAAAATTTCTCTCTTTTTCAGAACCAACCGTCGATGAGGTTGTTGAAGTCAAACAGGAACCTATTGATACATTCTAGGCTCGTAAGTACTGTCGCCGTAGCGCATTTGGTTCATTGCACGTAGAACAGTACTCTTCCCCTTTGATAGTCTCGTAAGTATTTATCTATTTAATGTATATCTTATCGGCAAAATTGATGTAATTCATGTACTTGGACCTGAAAACAGCAATAGCCAGAATGGACGAATAAAACATTTCGAAAAATGCAACATGTGTTGTGTTCCGAAGGAACTTAAAAGAACATCGGAGCTGTGGGCTGTAATTTTTCACACGAAAAACAAAAACTTTGAGAACCCGTGCATTTTTTTCATAATTCGTTTATTCTTACAGGCTCGGGCAAATCAATGTTTTCAAGGAGTCGAGGAGTCGAGAATTCTTAACTATATTTTAATTACTATGTACAGGGCAACTTCGATATAACGTTCATTTCACTTTCAAAATTTTACGTTGTATCGAATTGTACATTATATCGAAGCATAATATAGAACCCACAAACGTAGCCTATAATACATTATTGTGTTGCTGTTTTAGTAAAGTTAATGAATAAATTCAATTAGAAAACGAAGCCAGCCTTTCTCACGATGTTTCCCTTCGTACTGTTGATTAAATCTTGATTTATTTAGAATCCAGAATCACAAAACCAGCTATGTTTCGGGATTGATGAAAGATACAAAACATGTTTTAGCATCACAATACAGATAATTCATTGTTCTTCCAGAAAAAAATAATATTCAAAAAAAATTTCCTTTGCACTTTGGAAATGTGTACGTTATATCGAGGTAAAATGTATGTTAGGAGGTTGTCCACATACCACGTGGACAACTTTAGCAGGGGGTAGGGGATACGAAAATGTCCACGCTTGTGCACGTTGATTGGGGAGGGGGTACAGGAAATGTACACGTGGACGCGTTCAATATTTTTTTTATGAAGAACTAGCTGACCTGGCAAACTTCGTCTCGCCCAAAATTTATTTTTCGTTATCACATTCACGTTTTTTTACTAGGCGCACGTTCGTAGGTCCAATCGCAGAACTGATTATTGATTGATTTTCTAATCTACCCTTTAAAATTACCTTTTACTATAAAATTCGTAGTACTTGTACCAAAACTCGTCATTATAATACCAAAACCAAAACTCGTCATTATAATATCAAATTATTTTCAGACACAATCCTCGTTCAAGATTTTTCAACCACTTGCAAATAACATGTTTCTCCGTTACATGGAATAAATGTTTGATACAGAAAATATGATAGAATAAAGACAGCCCTAAATCGGGCAATTCCTTTCTCGAGTTTTGCTCTTATCAACACATTTGGTGATCCATTTTTATTTATATAGATAGAAGAAGATATAGGAGTGCGTTTTATCACATTTAAAAAAATTCAGTTGTCATGTTTGGTTGGAATATGTTTGGTTGAAATATGTGTATTATTTTCACGGGACCCCCTCTCTATTTCAGAGGAGGGAGGGGTGTCATATCATCATAGGAACATTTCTCATATTCAAAAACCTTCACATGCCAAATTTGGCTCCATTTGATTGATTAGTTTCCGAGTTATGCATAAATGTGTGTTTCATTTGTATGGGGGAGGGCTGCCAATCTATCATAAGAACCTTCACCGACTCCAAAAACCCCTACATAGATGAATGTATTCTATCTATTTCCAAAAATAAATTTAAAAAATATAAAACAAATCAATCTGATGTGTTTTTGAGAATGTTTAAACTTTCCGCACATTCATATTTCTTCCGTATCGTTGAACTTCTTCACTGAAACCTGTATTTTAAAATAACTCACATAAATTGTTAGCGATCAACCCATTTGTAGTAGAGGATCATTGTATCCAACTTCGAGTGATGATGATTCCTGAGCTACGTCATGGTGCACGTCAATATTGCAATAATCTTAATGAACTGATGCAATATACGAAAAAATTGTAGGATTTTCCAGAGTTCGAGAAGGACTGTGTGCGAAACGCACATTACTATGATGCACAGGTTTCACAATATCCGCTACGGATCCAGTTTGCTCGAATTTACGCACTACATTAGCGATTGTGTGCTCTGTAGGCCGTCCATGACGACCAACATCCGTCCGTAATGCTCGAAAAACATTTGCCGGTTTTTCATCATTTTTATAGTATAACAAAATTAACACGTTGTGCGATGCTAAAACGATCCATATTGTAAAATGGCAGACATTCAACTAACGATATGACGCTTTGGTTGACAGCTATGTCAAACGGTTGTCAGCGCAGGGCTGTATACTTTCGGAAGCCCGAAATGGAAAACCCTGTAGAATATAAAGTCGTTCGAATTCATTCTACAGGTTTTCCTTCTCAGGATACTTAAAGACAATTTCTGCCACGTGTTATAACACGAGATTTTAGAGTTTTCGTTTCGTCGAGTAGTTGATAGTTCTCCTTTACACAATCACATCACTTACCTCAGTGAATCCTGATTATTATCTCTCCCTACTAACAACTATCCTATCCATGATATTCACTAGGAAACCACGCTATAGAGGCGATCATTCTGGCCTTCGGGTGGCGAATATCATACTAACATTCCCTCACTTCGCCTGGTGACTGTAGGGACGTGGCCGGCGTCGTTATTGACTAGTTAAAGCACGAATCACCGAAGCTTGCACAATGAGAATGATTTGCTAGTTCCAAGCGTCATTTAGTGTGTTCTTTGCGCAATTTCACGGGTTCTGGTCAATCCCGGAGAGCAACGAAGAATTGTACAATCTACCCAAGCTCAAGCTCAAGCTGCTCTCGCACAGGCTAGAAAGAATCGCTGCTTCTTGAACTGCTGCCAAGAGATAATGAGTAACCCTTTTCATGCTCACCGAAACTTTCTAATAAAGAGTGATTTATGATTCTTTTTTGCATTTATGAAAGGTATCCGAAATAATAAACAAGTAAATTAAAAAGAACGAATACAACCCTATATTTTTTTTCTCTGTTTGAGCCCCAACCGGACTGCCGATGAAATCGTTGCGGTGACTTCTAGTAAAGGGTGTGTCACATCAAATTGCATCACGGAAAAAACGCTGTAGAAATTCGCTCAGTAGACCGATCCTTTTGAAAATTTTAGACAGTAAAATAAAAACTATTAAACAACTTTTGGCATTTTCTTTTTATTCATACTTCGAGCCCAAGCCCGTATGCTCGCACCTTCCTCTTTACCCCGTCCATAAGGTTCTGTACAACGTCAGGTTGTAGTTTTGTTTGAACAGAAATCCATTTTCTCTTGAAGTCCGCCTCCGATTTGACAACTTTTGGGTTCTTCCGGAGGGCCTGCTTCATAATCGCCCAATATTTCTCTATTGGGCGAAGCTCCGGCGCGTTGGGCGGGTTCATTTTCTTTGGCACGAAGGTGACCCCGTTGGCTTCGTACCACTCCAACACGTCCTTTGAATAGTGGCACGAAGCGAGATCCGGCCAGAAGATGGTCGGGCCCTCGTGCTGCTTCAATAGTGGTAGTAAGCGCTTCTGTAGGCACTCCTTAAGGTAAACCTGCCCGTTTACCGTGTCGGTCATCACGAAGGGGGCGCTCCGCTTTCCGCAAGAGCAGATCGCTTGCCACACCATGTACTTTTTGGCAAACTTGGATAGTTTCTGCTTGCGAATCTCCTCCAGAACGCTGAATTTGTCCTCTGCGGAGAAGAACAACAGGCCCGGCAGCTGATGAAAGTCTGCTTTGACGTAGGTTTCGTCGTCCATTACCAGGCAATGCGGCTTCGTCAGCATTTCGGTGTACAGCTTCCGGGCTCGCATCTTCCCCACCATGTTTTGCCTTTCGTCGCGGTTAGGAGCCTTCTGAACCTTGTATGTACGCAGGCCCTCCCGCTGCTTGGTCCGCTGGACGAATGAACTTGACAAATTCAGCTTATTGGCGACATCCCGGTCCGAACTTCTCGGATCACGTCTAAACTGCTTAACTACGTACTTGTGATCTTTTTCACTGACGGAGCATCATTTTTCACATACGGAGTTCTTCACCTTCCGGTCGACGGTTAGGTTCTCGAAGTATCGTTTTAGTACTCTGCTGACCGTGGATTGGACGATTTCCAGCATCTTACCGATGTCCCGATGTGACAACTCCGGATTCACGAAATGAGTGCACAGGATTAATTCACGACGCTCTTTTTCGTTCGATGACATTTTTCCAAATTTACGAAAAATTGACAGTGAAGCATGTCCAACGTGATCTATACACTCTTATCTGATTATAAGCGAAAGCTGAAGATATAATTCCTAAAAATTAAATTTCTACAGCGTTTTTTCCGTGATGCAATTTGATGTGACACACCCTTTATTTCTTTCAACGATTCTCCAATCAATTCGATTTTTACGTTTGTTTACTAACTAACTAACTAACTCAGGGAGTTTCGACAATACAATTGCCAATAGTCTTGAAACGGCTCTCCACCATTGTTTTTGCAACCTGTGCGTGGTACATACCTTCGTTGTTGGCACAATCGAAAGTTTAATTGAAGCCACCATTTTTTAATCTTAAAAAAGTGAACAAACATAATTTTACAACATGGCTGTGGACTGGCTTTAACTTTTTTTTTAAATAACAAATTTCAACCAAAAATTGTCACAAGTGTTGCTGGTATACGTCAAACGAAATGTTTTTTGGTATGCTTATGAACTTACCACAATTTATGAATCGCGATAACAATATGGATGTTTGTTTATGGAACTGTAACGCACGACTCTTGGAGCTTGTCATGGTTCGATTCTTTATGTAAAATTAATAAGATATTATTTCAAATAATTTGGAATCGATTCGGTATTAATCAATAGGAAGAAGGAATAATGTAGCCGTTTCGGTACGTTTCGGATTTTTCACAAAAAAAAGTAGACAGGTAATAGTCGACGTCTGTCACATGAGTCGCCTCAATCTTTATTTTCATTTTGCTTAAATACTGGCTTAAACTCTACACAGCTTACAATCATAAACACGCGGTCACGCGTGGCTCAAACTTAAAACATTCTATGTAAAGGGAGAGAGAGCAAGCGTGGCTGTAGCTTCAAGTGGGTTATGTTTTAATTACTTTTCCGCATTGCTATGCGCAACGCTCGGAAAGTAATAAACATACATTCGAGCTGGGTGACTAATGTTATTTATTATTTTGGGACAGCGATATTTGGTTGCACTTGACATGCATTGAAATTTATGATGTGTGGGGAAATTGATGTGTGGGAAAGGATAGATGTGTGGGAAAGGAGAACGTGAACGAGGATAATAAGTTATCTCGTTACAATAATTAGTAAACCTAGAAAAGTTCTTATTCAATTTAATGATATATTAAAGGTTGTTGTTGAAGGGTCAAACACGGAAAATAAGTTAGTTTTCATTTTCAATTTCATTTTGATTCATTACATGCAAAATATCGATTGACTGGAGCGTCGAAACTGGAGAATGTACTTGTTGGTACATTTGTTATTTTATTGTTAAAGTGCTTCGTTATATTTTCAACAGCGTCCATATTATTTTATTCTGATATTCCAGCTTTTGCAATTTTATAAATTTGTTGGGAGTTGGAATTTCGGATGACGATGTAATCATTAGTTAGAATATTGTGGTACGTGCATACCCATTTGTATATTTTGGTTCGTAATAATGATTCCAAACAAAAATACCCCTAGCTACCCCAGGATGAAACTCTGACTTTCTGCCGGCATTCGTACTGTAAAACTACACTCAAAGAAATTGACTAAATGAGACCATGGAATCGTGTGGTGGGTTGATAAATAATCTACACAAGATGTTCAATACACTCTTACTCATTATTACAACGTAGAAAAATGCGATAATGGTGATCAACGATGATTCCATTGAGAATAATAGTGACCTCGTCATTGAATTACAAAAACCAAATTAAACTAGAACATAGAAATTCACATAGTGACATATTTTGGATAGCATCTATTTCCAGGCTTGTTTAATAGCCTTCTTCGAAGCTAGATGTTTAACAACATATGAGGTACTAGTTAACAATACCAAAACTACCGTAATGAGGAAATAATCGAAATCCTCCTTCAGCAAATCGAATGTTTTTGACGGCGCTACACGAGTAACAAAAATATCTAGACCATGTGCAAACACTAAGCAAGTGCTCTCCAAACCCGATGGAGCGGTATGGATACCCTTGAGGTTAGCAATTGTTTGGTTGTAGTTGATGAGAATTTCATGTGGCATGGGGAGCTCGGGCATATACGGTATGATACCTTCTTCTCTTGCCTTTTCCGGTGATGTAACAGGTCGGCGTGGATCCAATAATGCCCACGACATTTCCGCTACGACACCGGTGCTGAGACCAACTGAAAATCATTTACGATTAGGGTTGCAAGACAAGAAGGCGAAGCGATCAAAACTTACTCAGAATGTGTTTGTTTGTGATGCCCTTTTCGGTTATTGTCTCCTTCATAGCGGCAACGCTAACGGGTAAAATATACGACTGCCTTTCGACTAATGGCAAAGGGGGAGTATCCAGTGAACTCCAAACTGTACTGTTGGTTTGTGATTTACCTTCGTACAGTTCAATGGATGCTGTAAATTGAATATTTGTTTTAACCGATCATTTTTTGTAATAAGGAACTAGTCATTTATACGTACTGATTTCCGTCCGGCGTACTTTGTCGTTGTAATATGAGTATATGAGCCAATTCTCAGAATGGACCATGTGAAGCGGAGGTTGAACTCGTTTGTGCGACATAGAGAATACAATTGACCCAGAAACGACGTCCAGGAGATGAACGTTCAAGATATCTGAAAACACACACACTTTATTTTACTCTTGCACGTAATACAATTGAAACGCCGCTTACATTTGTGAATGTTATCAAGTCCGTGGGTGGCAACAGCTATTAAATTTGGGTTGATATATTTATATAACACAGATCGATCAGCCAACACACGTCCCTGCGAATGGACATGCTCGATTGGATTTTTGCCCTCCATCGCAACGATTTTCTGTTCTTTTCCAGCACCTCCAAGATTCACTGTCCACGTAGGAATGGTGCTCAATTTTCCATTTCTAAACTCTATCAAATGGCCTTCCAAGACTGCAGACTCTCGATTCGCGCTGAACATGTAGAAATTGTGAGCGAATTTCGCTGAACTTTCGGGCAGAACGTGGGCTTTTTTTTCTTCGTCCAGAATAAGAAGTGCTCGCAAAAAGTCGGGACCGGTTTCATGAAGCAGTGAAACTTGGCGAATTTTATACGGCAAATGGATAATGCCTCCGTTGATGGGCTGCCCAGTGATTGGATTGAATTGATAAATCAATCCATTCTTTGTATCCTTGTGTCTACCGAGAATGATGCACTGTGCCGTCAATGGATAGAAACGAGAGGTCCTTTGCACCAACAGTTTCATACTTTGCCCATTAGCGAAACCAGCTATCTCCGGAAGATATCGAACCCAGTGGTGTTTGCCGCTGATGTTATCAATGCCGAAAATTTTACCGCTCTTAGTGATCACGACAATCATTTTATGCAGTCCAAAATCATCGCGAACAAGGCCAGCCTTCTGGGCTTTGGATGGGGCAGGACCGAGGCCGAGGACGTGCAACGCGAGGTTCTTCACGTGACTGATCTGGTTGTATATGCGACGCTGCAAAGCACCGAAGACATCCCCTGGATACAAACGAATGTGTATGCGTTATTGAGTGTGATGGAAATTATTTCAAATAGTTGTTCCTAGGGTTGGTTTTGGAGCCAAATAAATACCATGCATCAAAGAGGGGTTTAAATCTAATTCTAATCAATCATAAGCTACAGACGTTCAAATTGAATTTGGCTCCTTTAAACTTGTGTAACTGAGCCTGTACAAAAAAAACGATTCATAAATTCGTCTCGTCCGTATGTGCACCTCGTGCACTGCACAATCTAGTAAAGAAAAAAAAATGCGAATCGCCCCTACTATGTTTATTAGCATAGATCATACTTCAAAGAATAATTCGTATGAAGAGTATGAAAATCACTTTAGCAGTCCGCGTACTTTCGCTAGTGCACAAGAATTACGTATATTGTTTTCTCTTTCTACCATTTACTCTACGATCTCCCCAGTCCGAGCACTTTGGTTAGTGCACCAGAAATACGTATATCTACACACAGATTGATAAAATTGTGTTGAAGCTCTGGTTAACTAATCTACCAATGTGTTGACAACAATTTCGTGTATTGGAAATTGTGCACAAGAGAAAAAAACGGGGAACTGTCTAGGGTGTGTTGAGATGAGCAACGGGCGTTGCTAGTCCCCAAGAAAAGTAATAAAAACCCGGAAACAGCTACTCTAAGCGAATTGATACCGCTGTGCTATAAGTGCTGGAATGTTGGCCCCACCAAGCTTCGATGCACAAGGGAGGAACCGTTTTGCGGCACTAGTGGCGAAGAGTGTGCCATTGACGCAATTAAATACAAAAACGATTTTTGATTGAGAAGAAAAAAATCTAACTCCTTTAACACAAAAATGTCAGATTTACCAGGACGAGAAAGAAGCCAAAAATCTCACATTGTTAAGAAGCTTTTATTCGATGAAGCACGCAAAACCGTAAAATGTGGTAACACCATCTACGCAGGAGTAGCGCAACAGAGACATACTCAAAATAAGGCTGAAGAAGTACTCAAGAAATTTTGCTAACTTGACAAAAAAGTTAATATGCTTTTTTGTCATGAAAGTGAAAAAGAAACCCAAAATGAAAATAAATTGGAACAACCAGAAGAACATACTATTTGCATAACAAAGAAACGAAACTAAAAAAAAAACACAACAGACAACAGATAACAACAACCTGAAAAAGTTATTACAAAAGAACTTGTAAAAACCCCACCAAAAAGATAGAAACAAACAGAGAACAAATACACTGCGTTTCACAACTATAGAACCACTCATATTTTCAGAGTTTCCAGAGATATGTAAGAAGTCGGTTGAATTTAAGTATATAGTGTAGAATACAATAACTATCTTCATTTATAAGACTGGCCACTTTATTGTTGTGCTGAGGCACGAAACATTTAAAAAACTAAAATTCTAGTGTTTCATAACTATAGAACTAGATGGAAAAACTCTCACTCCTTTACAAAATAAACGCCAATTTAACATGAATTACAATAAGTTTCTAATTCGTAGGCCATCTTTAGTTCTCAATCAGTTCAAATAACCCATTCGGGGTGCTTTCGACCAAGCTGCGCCATGTTGTAGTGTATATCTTGTTCTACGCAGAAGACACTGCTCGTTTAAGCTCTTCAAATCACTCATTGTAAGCTGCATCTGCGATTCGTCCGATCACTCCTCATAAGTTCCTTTTTGATTTCGTAAACAAGCTGACCAGTCCAGAATCTGAAGCCCCCATTCATTAAACCATGCCATAACATTTCGGATTTTATGAATTGATGCCAAATTACCCAATTATAACTTTTTTTTATGCAGAAACATTCGTGTTGATGGTAAGCTATGTAAACCAGGCCGTTTTGAGAAAATTCTTCCCAAACCATTAAAATCCCATCTTCAAAACTGCGGTTCCAAAAACTAATGTGAAAGCTAATCCCAAGGGTTTCACCATCTCAGGAGAACTTCTCTGAGAGAAAGAAATCCAACTTGAATAGAATTTCTTCATACTGGAAGGATTTACGGAACGTGTCATTTAATTTTTCAACTCGTAACTTTACGGGTGGCAGTTTGATGGTTTGGGAAGAATTTTCTCAAAAAGACCTGGTTTAGATAGCTTACCATCAACACGAATAAACAAAGTACTTCAGAATCATTTACTATTTACTACTGTTTTTCTATCAAAAACATCGTGATAATTGGGTAATTTGTCATCAATTCATAAAATCTGGAAGGTCATGGTATGGTTTAATAAATAGGGGCTTCAGATTCAGGACTGGTCAGCTTGTTTACCAGATCAAAACCTTGTCAGGAACATATGAGGAGTGATCGGACGAATAGTAGATGCAGCCTTCAAGCAGTATGAGTGATTTGAAGAGCTTAAACGAGCAGTATCTTCTGCCTAGAACGAGATACACACTGTAACATGGCGCAGCTTGGTCGTAACCAAAATTTAAATTGACGTTAATTTTTTGAAGGAGTGAGAGTTTCTCCATCTGGTTCTATAGATATGAAACACTGGAATTTTAATTTTTTGAATGTTTCGTGCCTGGACACAACAAGAAAGTTCAAATGCCCAGTCTTATAAATGAAGATAGTTATGTATTATGTCCTACACTATATATTTCAATTCAATCGACTTCTTACATATCGCTGGAAACTCAGAGAAAATGAGTGGTTCTATAGTTTTAAAACGCAGTGCAGTAATTGAACCCAGCAATACACAAACGAGAATGGAAATTGAACAATGGAGCGGTAATTGAAGATTTCACTTCAGAATGCTCCCTTCAAATTTTAAATAATGGTCAACATACCAGATAACACTCTTCTAGTGGTTATACTACCGCCATTGATCTGACTATTGCAACTTGTCTACTTGTTTAGAAGCTATTATGGAATGATTATGAAGACTACTGTAATAATGATCACTTCTCCATTATTATTTCCCTTGGTCAGTCTTCCCCGGAAGTCCTCACTAGGTCACTGTGGAAATTTGAATATGCAGATTGGACTAGTTATCAGTTGGATACTGAAAACCGCCTCTTAGCCAGACAGGATTGCGGTATTTACCCAGTCTTGATGTTACTAGTAAAACGACGTAAACGATGGTTTTCCTGCGAGATAGTGGGGTTGATCGCAGGCCTTGCGGCTAAAACACCAAGCAACGAACGATACACAAGAAGAATTAAACCGGACTAATCGACATAGACCCAGGCAACGAAAACGGACTAACGATTGAAAATTCGGCACGTGGAACTGTCAATCCCTCAGTTTCATCGGAAGTACTCCTGTGCTCTCCGAACTATTGAAGAACCGCAAGTTTGACATCGTAGCGCTGCAGGAAGTGTATTGGATATATCTACAGAACGTACGTTTCGCGATTGTCATACCATATACCAGAGCTGCGGTATACAAACGAACCATTTACTGCTTTCATTGTAATGGGCAATATGCAGAAGCGTGGGATTGATTGATGGCCAATCAACCCGCGAATGCGTAGATTGAGGATTAAGGGCCGTTAAGTTAACAAATGAAAACGGCCTAAAACTCATCGATTTCGCCACATCTTAAAATATAGCCGTACGCAGTACCTTCTTTCAACACAAATTCTTCCACCAATACACCAAATCAAATAGAATATCAGATCGACCATGTTCTTATAGAGGGTCGGCATTTCTCGGACATTACTGACGTCAGAATCCATTGCGGCACTAACATCGATTCGGACCACTACCTAGTGATGGTTAAGATGCGTCCAAATCTCTCCGTTGGGAACAACATTCGGTACCGATGCCCGCGACGGTACAATCTCACGCGACTAAAACTAGCAGATGTCACGGAAAACTGGGCGGGAGCTAATGCTGCGTCGAGCTACCCGTGAGAACGTGGAACGATATAGACAGTAGCCGAGACAGCAAACCCAACTCTTCAGGGAAAAGAAGCGCCGCCAGGAACAGGAGGAGTGTGAAGAACTCGAACAGCTGCACCGTTCTCATGAGACGCGAAAGTTCTATGAGCATCATCAAACACATGAATGATTTGTAAATGTAAATATAGTAATTGTGGTAAATAAATGAGTATTTGTTCATGTTAATGAAATAGATTTTAGCTGTTTCGTTTGCTTGTTGCATTCCCGATATTTTGCCTTGGAAAATATGTTGGCAACATTTCAAAATACGCAATTCGCAACTCATGACGTTCGAAAAAGAACTCGATTCGATAAGATTCCATCGATTTAAAAAATGCAAAAATTTGCTCGGTGTGATAGTAATAGGGATCGAACTGATAATTTACATAATAAGAACCAATATTTCCGATAGAGAACTATCTATCTATTTAGTGATGAAATGGATAGTAGTTTTGCTGAATACTAGATATCGAATTTCTGGCAAGCTTCGAGGCCGGATGACCGTAAATTCGGCTCTTTATTTGCAAATACGAAACTGGGAGAAGCTGCATGTGTGCATGAAGCAAATAAAGGTTTACATTTTAAGGAGTAGTAAATGTATGTTTACTTGAAAATAATGAACTATGATCAAATTTTCCGTATAGAATAATTATTCCCTAATAGAGTATCAAGTTTCCTGCAAGGAATATTGAACAGATTTTGGAACTTGGAACGGTCTTCAGTAATGATAATCTGAGAGAGCGTACACTTACTTCATCACAAATCAAATTAAACGAAGCAAAAGTGAGGAGACTGAATTGAATTTACACGCGAAGCTCATGACATTTTTTGGGGCAGTTTCAACGAAAGTGACAAATGAAAATGGTAGTCAGTTTCCATTAAAAAAAATCCATCCCTAACGAAATTGACTGTTATGCGAAAACATTTCGAATCGATCGCAATCACGTTCCTTGCGTTTGGTGGTCATCAAACTCTAAACAGTACCATCAATTAGCAAGGTTTGCTAGAGTGTATCTTTCAACTCTTTGCAGTTGTGTTCACAGTGCAAGACTGTTCTTCGAAACTGGCCTGGGGTACGACGCGAACCGTAATTAGTTGGTTAAAAAATATATAATAAAAGTAATAGTGTTATTGTTGTGTTGTGAATCAATGTTATGAGTTGATATGAACTTCATTTTGAAAAAGAGATATATTTTATTTTGTGTTAATGAGAAATTATGGATTTTTTTTCCAATATCCGATATCCGGCCATGTAGTTACCGGATATCCGTTTCATCTCTAGTTCTTATAGCTCTAAGTGATTGAGGAATATAATAATCATCCTCGGTGTATTTTTATGGAAATAAATGCTTTGTATGTTCATGAATGACCAGTATTTGGGTTTCGATCAATATCGAATGATACACAATGTGTCATGCAAGTAACCTCTCACGAATATATAACCAAACATGAGTGGATCGTTCAGATACTTGTATGAATGACAGTAATCACAGGAATAGCAGCAGAATAGTGCACCCGTGGCCGAGTGGTTAGCGTCTCACATTATCATGCCGGGTGTTCGGGTTCGATTCCCGTTCTGGCGGAGGATTTTTCGTCAAAGAAATTTCCTCCGACTTGCACTGTGGTCACGCGTATTCTAGAGCTTGCCCCTCGGAATACATTCAAGGCGTGTTATTTGGCTTAAGAGATCTCAACTAAGTATTAATGAATGACGCTAGTTAATGCATATGTTGAGACGGCAAAAGTTCCACAGGGAACGTTAACGCCATTCAAGAAGAAGAAGCAGCAGTCTTCGAAATTGAACACAGTTCTGATGTGCAACACTTTTTTTGCACCCAGTTGAACTCTCTCTCCATCCGCACACCTGCGCCCGGACGAATCAACGCACACCGAAACAAAGTTCAAATGTTCTGTTGTCAACACGGTTCGCTTTTGAGTTCGAACATCCTCACTGCACCGTATCCATACACCGGCTTATATTCCCAATTTTAAACCGAGCTCGAATCTAGTCTTTCTGCGTTGCTTTCTCTGTTGATGCGGATTGTAGGAGGGTGCGCTGTTGCTTAGCTTAGAACAAGCGAAGACAAAACGGGCGCTAGAATTTTATGTGTGTGTGGGTATAGAATGAGGGCGAATTTAGTATGTGAATTCTGCACCGTGCTGATTTTGGGCTCACTTGTTTTGAGTTCGGTGCGCTTCGTGCCAAGAATGAAGTTTGTTTTCAGCGTGCGTTTGTTTTCAGCGCACGCTGATGAAAATTGAATTCGAGCGCAACACAGCGTAGGTTTTCTGAAGACTGAATAGCAGCGTTAAAAATGGAAAATATAATCCGACTACCCTTCTCTTAGCCTCTTTCTAGCTAAATAATCATATAGTTTGCACTCTCTGAGACTTATGAATCAGAATCTGCTACATTTGTTGAATATGAATCATTCGCGAAGTACGTATGATCCTACTATTTCAAAGAAGAAAATAAACGTTCTGAATGCCGCTGGAAACCGATATTGTGGAAGATCATATTTGAACGAACGATCAATTGGCAAACACAGTGAATGACAGTTTCCTTAAATAAAACAACGATAGTAAAACTGAATGAAGTTGAAGAAAAAATATTTTCTAGAGTTTTTTCCTTTAATTATATCTTTTTTTACTTTGATTATCTAGTACTACATTAATTTGCTAATGATTTTTTTGATACGTTGTTCGACCGCAGCCTAATATTTGAATAATTAGTCGCCGGTAATGCTCAAAAGTTTGGCCACCGCTGACAAATATTAACTACGTACGACTACCAAAAATAGTTCAAAATTAGAATTAGACTCATAAATGTTAAGTCAATCCTTTAGAATTCTTAGAAAAAAAACAACATTAAAGCACTAATTACCAAACCCCCCCTCCCCCCTTTTTTTTTAAATTTACCAAATTTTGGGTTGCTCTCGTTCACCGTATGAGTGCACAACTAGTTAATTTACTCACAAGACGCCTCTGGGTGCACGATTATGTGCTAAACCAAATGTTCCAAGAATGACGCCCCTTCCGATAACCCGATTAGCATCATTCACTATACTAGACTAGATTCTCTTACGTCGGATTAGATTTCTTCGGTCCGTTGCAAGTGAGTCAGTATGTCAACAGAATCATTCAGCGATTCGGACAACGGTATAAACTCTGTAGGGGCAGAGATTACTGACTGAGCAGATAGCAGAGGGATTGGCAGTCACGTCAACTGGAGCCAATATCAGGCTGATGTTCATCCCCCTGCCACGCCACACATGGGAGGCATAATGGGTAAGCCAATCTTTCTCTGATGACTTTGTGCATGTTCTGTATACTGGTAAAACTATTTAGCTAACAATTCTGCGCAAACACATTTCGATTAAACTCAGTCATTAAAGCAAACAAAATGAAAATGGTAAAAATTTTGCACTTCGAATTTTTTTGGTATAATTTAAGCATGGTGAACCAAAATATATTGCCACGTTTGTTGAATAAGCAAGCGCACACAAAAAAAAAGAACACGGAACTTTATAAACTAATTGAACTCGGAACTCACATTCCAAATCGTTCTCCTCTGGCAGTTTCCGAAAAATGTAGTGAATGCACAAATAGAGTTTAATATATATAGTTATTTGAAATGAGGGGTTGCGATGGTATTGTATCATCCGGAACTTACCATTTTTATTATTCAGTTCTTCCTCGATAGCACCTTCGGCATCCGACAGGGTCAAATCCAAAAAGTCAACAGCCTCTACATCGGCCAATGCTTCCTCGCGGGTCCACTTGATATTACCCTGCTGAATGAGAACTATTGTGCCGTCCTCCGTGGAAAGAACGAATCGACAGACCGGTTGGTTTCGAGAGCCACCATCACCGGAAGAGGAAATTTTACATCGCACTGAAACTAATTCCGATGCTCCTAGTGTTTGCGGATAATTATTTATAGTAAAACCGATTGCCTCTATGGGTTCGTTCCCTGTCAGTTTCTTCGCTGACAATTTACATGTATTCTGCTCCCGGTTCATAGATAATTGTAACACGACTTTCTCGCCTTCGAAAATGGTTTCGTCTACCAGAATTGCGTCTCCTGCATCAAGTTGGAAGCTCTTTTCTGAAGATAGCGAATAATATCGATCGTCTTGAATGACAGCTGCCTCTCCGGCTATCGCCTTCAATGGTTCAACTGCTGGGGCGTCTAATTGCTTCATAATAATTTGGATTTTTTCAGATAACAAGTCAATTGCCAGTATTTGTTCATCTATAGCACAAGCAAAGAATGAAGCTGCGAGCGCACATTTTTTATCCTTTATCCATGTTGCTGAAATGCGTGAAGTAGTAGCTTTCGTCTGCTGCCCGGATGTGGCTACGTAACCTGTGAGTTCAAGATGTGACTGCCAAACGGGAACAACATGATACAGTGTCCCCTCATGGATGAACCAAAGTGCACTATCGATTCTCTCAGGCGAGACTGAGTACAGTGACCATTCCCACTCTAGTACCCCGCTATTGGAGTTCCATCCTCGGACTAATGCCGGATTATCTCCCGTTACTGTGATGATATCGAATGCCCTGTTATATCTGCTTCCGGTTGGTTGGATGCCATTGCCTTGGGACGGAATGTGCAGTAGTTTTATATCGCCCCGAGGACCTTTTTCCAACACTTGTCGCCATATAAGCTCCCCGCTTTTTGCACTTATTGCTGCCAGAGCATTACTCTCTGTGGCCACGATTATTCGATCCAAAGAGCTTGAATCGAATGCACCGTATTTCAATTTGCCCACATAATGTTGCCGCCTGTGTCAATCAATATATGAATGATAAATCATAATTGATAAATCCAAATGTGACAACTTACCAGTCAAATTTGCCTATTTGATCTTCATATAAACCGTGTACATTTTTTCCGATCGCAAGTGCTACTATTAATATTTTAATTAGCTTGAAGTTAGAAGAGTGGAAAATACACATCATGTTACTACAAAATTCACGCGACTATGCGGGACACTACATTCAAATGATTTTTTTCCACTCTGTATTTGCCACTTTTTGACGTTAATTGTCTGATAAGGCTCGAAATCAGCGGTGCCAGATGTCTTCATTTAGAAGACATTCAACACCTAATTTTGTGGAATTTGATAAAATATTTATAATATTTATATTTTGTTCAGTTGTGTGAAAAGCGAATGAAATTCGTGGATTCTGATCGTTTATCGCAATGAAAATTTTTAAACATTAAAGTAGATGAGATAAAATACATTATACAACAATATAAATTAGCAAAATGAACTTATATTAATATAATATTTTTGAAACATATTTTAGATATGTTAGTTAAGGTATGAATTATGTATTCTCGTTCAAACATTCGTCAGGATATTGTTTTCTTGTCGCGTATAGATGTGGATGTCCACCGCACTTACCATTATAATAAAAAAACTATCTTAGAATACAATTTTCATATGAGATTTGTCACGACCTGCGAAAAAGTGTTTTTCATTTACATAGAATATAATTTCGATATAGAGCATTTAATTTTCATTCAAACTTTTTATTTAAAAAATGTGTTCATTCCGCCTGAAAATTCATTGTTATCTTTGACCTCCACAAACCTGTAAAACGAAGCTCAATGTTGTCAACGCGAATAATCAACTGGCATCCCTGGCTAGAGGCCCATATAGAGAGCAAGGCGCCTAGAAGTATATTCTAAGGTGGGCCAACTTGCTAAAATCACTCTTCAGCCATCTTGAGAGTCTACTGTGTTTTGTTGGTAAACAAAGCACAATACGCCTGTGCCCAAGCTCGCTCATGATCAGTCTGTCTTATTCACGCTTCAAGCAAATAATTTCCCTTCTGCTTTCTTCCGTACTATTTTCATATACCGCTCCCCTAACCAACTTAGTGACGAAACGGCCTCACCTAGTACCATAGTCCCGTCTTGATAGAGAGAGGAGCGATCAGGCGAAATAAACTATAAATGGTGGGAAAATTCATTTGTTTTCTTTCTGTGAGCAGCAGGATCATATTCACTATCGATTTAGGCAAAGTCCTCTTACATAGACCATGTATAACATGGTCTATGTAAGAGGACTTTGCGGTCATGTATAACATAGGTATAGTGCGTTTTCTCACAAATATGATGCGAAGGATGTAAATAAATTTCGTTTCTTTCAAATTTGGCGTTTGCTAGGGCGTCTTCGTAGCCACGATGGTTACGCGTTCGCTTACTAAACGATCGATCGTGAGTTCAAAACTCAGGGCCCTTTCGGGTTGTTGTGCTATTAATAACACAACGATGATCATATAAATTGTTTCCGCTGACTGGTCCGACTGAACAAGAACAGACGGAATACTCTTAGGCCGAGCACATGGTAAACGCGGTGCGGTGCGATGCGATGCGATGCGGAGCGTTGAATTGGAGTTCATCGCGTGCTATGACATACTTTAGATCGTGCGTTTTTTGATGTTTCATTCCACTTCATTCTACATTCTACAACCCAGCACGAGGATGCCAGATATGATAACATGTCTTCATTTTTGGAACAGTTGAATTTTGAGATCGTTTTTATTTGTGAACATGGTAATTAGAAAGCCCTCAACATAACATTTTCATTATATGTATTTTGTAAATTAGAATAAAGTTATATAATTCATCGAAAAAAAAACGAAAATAATAATTTAACAACTCAATGTTTATTTTCGTTCAATGAGTTCTATTGTGAAGATATTTATGAAAATCATCTGGTAACCACCACTTGCGTTCACCCGCGACAAAACACTCCACACACAGTTTCGCCGCATTGAAATCGCGTTTACTATGTCTGGTCCGTAAACAAAAGGGTTTTCCCGCAAACGATCCCACGCCTGCGCCCACATCGCATCGCATTCACTATGTCCTCGGCCTTACGTCCAAATGGCTACTTTGTAATGTAAAATTTATAGATACGATAAAACATGTAACATGTGCACGATTAAAATCCCGCTCTGTTACAGCTAAAATGCTACTGAGCCTAAATAAACAAATGAGTTAAAAAAGAGCATTGCTAAAGTGGGATGCCATGTAATCAGATGATTAAAACCAGTTTCAGGAAAATGCTGATTTCTCGATAAACGCCTTGGTCGCCCAGCGCGATTCACTCATGTTTTTTTGCGGAGCCAAACCATCGCCAAGCCCATATTGACGGCCAGGAAGGTTTTGCTGAGTGTTTGGTGGGATTGGAAGGGAATCGTCCACTATGAGCTGCTCAACTATGGTCAGATCCTCAACTCGGTTCTCTACTGTGAATAGCTTGACCGTTTGAAACAGGCGATTGACCAGAAGCGGCCAGAAATGATCAATAGGAATGGTGTTGTTTTCCACCAGGACAACGCTCGGCCCAAATCTCTGGTTACGTCTTCCTTCGGAGGGGAAGTAAAAGAAGTTGGCCCGGCTCATGAGTTGTTGAGTATGATAGGTAGGAACAGGTGGAGTCGCCTCCCTGTTGTCGGTGATTGGCACTAAAGTGGCGGAAATAGGCCGACGAAAAATAAGCGAAGATAAAAAAAAAAAACGCTCGGCCTCACACATCTTTGAAGATCCGCTACGGAGGCTCGGATGGGATGTCCTATTGTACCCACCGTATAGTCCGGACCTGGCTTCAAATGATTATCATCTCTTCCGGTCCATGCAAAACGCTCTTGGTGATACTAAGTTGGCCTCAAAAGAGGCTTGCGAAAACTGGCTGTCTGAGTATTTTGCAATTAAGGAGTGGAGGTTTTATAAGGGGGGGGATAATGAAGTTGCCTTCTAAATGGCAACAAGTTTGCGAACAAAACGGCGCATATTTGACTTAAATTGGATAATTTTAAGTATGTTAAATAAAGCGTCAAATTTCGATCAGAAAATATGACATTTCTTTTTCCCCAACCCTATATATGTGATTTATCTAACACATTTGAATTTGCGGGATGGAAAAAATGGATGGGAATAGACAACAGAATGTTCAAATTCTGTACACGAACTATGACTTAGGCCAAATATTTGACTCTTTTTGACAGATAAAATTTGATCGAGGTGTACTGATCAAATATATTCGACACAAAACACGACAAGCAAATATTGAGTTATTGGATGCCTAAAATATTTTTTCGATCTGTTCTTCAAACCTGATAGATGAAGCTGGAATTGGGCGGGTTTGTGCTTCCTAGAAAAGACGACCATAGTCTGAATGATGACTTGAATATAAGAAACGGAATTTGCGGTTCGCTCCCCTAATAAAAAAACAATCGTTTAAAAAATAAGTTATATAATTTCAGAAATTTTCGAAGACAAACATACACAATATCTTATGAGTTTCATATTTATTTACATTCAACATCCCAATCAGATGTTATTCCACTCACCACAATTCATCGGTCAGTTTCCATTGCTTGAATGTATTGATGGATGCGTTTCTTCCCGCTTTCAGTTTGGCCCAGCCTTGGATTGAACAGAAAATTATCAAGCCCTTTTTACATGTTACAATTCGTACAGACGTGATAGCTGATAGTATTGAATCCAATCCTATTTAGTCCCGCTTCCCATTTAAACCTGATTTCTTAGATCCACATTTGCACCGCCAGATGTAAAGATGTACATTTCCAAACCCTTAAATTGCAGTGCTCATTGGAAATCTTCTCCTGAACCTTTGCTCATTCATCATTCTTCACAGTCTACAGCAGTCTTCCGAAAAACACTTACACATGTGCATGCGATGTTCAAGTTCCACGTTTTTTGCTGCAGACGAACATATTCGCTCAACATACGCTGGTGAATGTTATCAAAAAATCTTACAAACGACATTAGCAATGGATACGAAAAATTCTCATCACGCCTTTGGACATCCAACAGCTGGGACCAGGTTATATCTGAGTCACTCAATTTTTGCCCCATTAGATTCGTCTTGAGTAGCCTGAATTCGTTTTCCAAGCCTTGTCTATTACCTGCTTCAACGAATTGAGGAAATTGGCGGATTAAATCATTAACCCATTAACGACCAAGCTGTAAAAATATTTTTTAACAAAAACCATTGGTGTAATTTAGATTATTGACGTTTCAGAAACCCCACTCTTCAAGAATTATTTTTTTTCGTCCTTCCGTTTTCCGGAAAATTACTCGAAAAATAGCCAAACAAAAACATTGCCCAAAACCTACTGTTTTGTTCCTGTAGATGGTTCAATCTAATGGTTTTTTTACATCACAATTTGTGTTCTTTTATCGAAGTAATACTGTAGAAAAGTATACATATTTTTGAATTTCATAAGGTTTTTTTTTTGTTAGGTTATGTGAGGTTATGTACTTTCCTCGCATAGTTGCTTTACACTGAATTAACCCTCTACAGCCCAAGCCCGCCTTTAGACGAGCTTCGCGGATCCGCTTTTCAAATTAATCAGACATTATTTTCAATGTTCACCCCCACTAGATCGTCTTTAGAATATTTTCATCTATCACACATACACATTGTTTTTATGCTGGCAGCTTTCTGCTACGAGTATTTTATGTTGAAAGTCGGAAATTCGAGATAAAAGTGGAGTAGGTTTTTTTTAGATAAATAAAAAACTTGTGCGGTAGAGAGTTAATTGCTTAATAAAATTATACGAAATTGAATGAAATTGATAGTAAGTGATAGCTAATAAACTAAACTATCATTTGATGCCAAAAACCATATGGTTGCTTTCCAAAGCCATGAAAAATTATCAAAGTTGCTGTTTGATTTTTCGAACGCTTGGCCTAAAATGGGTTAAACTTTGGTAGCTTGACGAAATTTGGAGGGTTTATGAAGACCGCAGTTTTGATAACCGGATCGCTGAAATCAAATTGCTTTGAAATCTGTTTCACGAGTTCGATATAGAAGTCATGACAAATCGACTTGAAGGTCAGCTTCCTAGCTGCATCCAATCTTTTTGCAGCTTCTTCTGCATCGATACCAACGTAAACAACCTCAGGCTTCCCTCGGAAAGTCTTCCAAATCTTTCACATTGTGGTCAGCATCAGCGAATCGTTGTACGTAGCTCTCCAAACATAAGTTATCCAACATGATCAACAATAACATTCTTGTCCCACTATAAAGTTCGCATTGTTGAGACTTTTGTGATTGAAAAGTATTGATGAGTTTATGAATAATCGGTTTAGCGTAGGATCATTTAAATGAGTCAATATACGATTGGCGATTGACTTGGAACGGAAGGAATAGATTTCGCTTAACAACTGCCTCCAACGAAAGCCATCTCATTTTAATTGGAAAGTTTTTTTGCATATCTATATCTATATATGTATATAAATAAAAATGATTTGGTGTCCGTTCCTCTCGATTTAACTCAAGAACGGAGCAACGGATTTGAACGTTCAGTATCAGGTTTGAAGTGTCTCAGCCCGCGTCAGGTGTATATGTCAAGAAGAAATTATATACTGCGAATATGGATCACGCACAGAAAAAATGATTTTCGGGGAACGTGAATGTTCGAAATTATTTGAATCAAAACAGCAGCTGTGGACGGGAAGAAGTTTGCCGGGTCAGCTAGTCTGTAATAAAATTAATACTTAAAATTGAATAAAAAAAAACTTGTAACTTCTGTATCTTTGTTGAAAATATGTAATTCTGTGTATACAGATTCTGTATCAGAAATTTGACAAAACATCTGTAAAACACAGAATGTTCTGTACATGTGGTAACCCTAGTGTTGAGCGGTGGTGGTGTGATGTCCAATTCTTCTTCTTCTACTTTACACACTACCGTTGCTTGGGGTGAAAACGCAAGATAAACTGTACACCACGCTTGAACAGCATGTGAAGCATTGGGATCAAACAACCCCCCTTATTCTACGCGGCGAATGACGAGAAATGGCTCAAGTGACTGCATTCCCGTAGGCGAATGGCATGACTAAAGTTCGTAACTAGGTGAGATTTGAAGTCGTGTCCTCATTTGTTATCGACTCGAGCGTCAAATAGGAGCTAAAAAGTAAAGTGGCTTCCAGAATTAAGTAGTGAACTTTGCAATCTCACGTCACTCGCCGCGCGGAATAATGTGCGATTCACATAGCACGTTACGGAGAAGAACGTCTACGTTCCGTCAACGTCTCCACCAATTCACACATGCAGTCAATGCTTCCACCAGTACCGTCACGTCAAATGCCAAACGAATGATTTATTTAATTTTATTCATGGTGTTGCCACCTACAACAATTTTAAATTGCAATGCCCTCTTTCAAATCAGCATGCCTAGAATCAGTTCTAAATTTAGAAAAATTCAATGAGAATCATTGAATTCAATTATTTAAATGCTTAAACCCCGTAGTCCTACCCTTATGTAAAAATAATAATAAATAGAATAATTCTTTCAACTAGTCGCGAATGATTTTCACTCCGAATGACTTAGCTCCAAAGAGATATGTTGGCATAAAAAGTACAGTAAGTTACTTATAAAGCGATATGCTGAGGCACCACTCAGTGTCGCATTGGAGTCAGTTTCGACCAGTAATTGGACATTTGCGACTGGTGGCGACTTTCAATGTGGGGCCATAATTTGGGCCCCGAACTTAATGTTTACAAAAATGTCCAACTAGAGGTAAAAATGTCTAATGAAACGTGTTGCATCACAGATCTGTTCAATTAGCTTAATGTCGATGTAGATGTAAATTACTGTGCAACCAAATCAAAACAAAAGCCGAGACACAAAGCCCAGACAAAAACCAAACGAGCCGTCCGTCTCCGTCAATTATTCTTTTCTACAAACCCTGCCGGTCGTTTTCGTTGAACGTATGCTGACGGGTCGTTACGTTGCTGGTGTATGTGAATGTTTTCATGAGAATTGCATGGTAGAATCATTGACGTATCGTGACGTGACGGGACGTGAACGTGACGTGTATGTTGTATGTGAATCGCACTTAAAGGGGAACGTATATTCAAACATACTACGAATAGAAACATGTCACGTGTTCAAATACAGGTACGGAAAAATAATGTTTGTGTGCGAACACAAAACTGCGAAGGCAGCGTAAACATGTTCATCTCGTACGCAGTTTTTTATGTAGTGATCCCCGATTTTTGAAATTAATCGTTCATCCACTAATCGAATACTTTTCAGCAGTTTGTTATTCGATACAATCGCCCCAAATAATTGATGAGGCGTCACACTGAGAGAAATAATTAGTTAGACTAATATTTCTCATTTGTAAGAAAGCCATTTGAGGGGCTCAGAAGGAAAGGGGTGTAAGTGATTTGATCGATTTCTATTCATCAACTTTTTCTTTAGTTAATACCTCAGCTGCAAAAATGGTTCAATTTGAGTTTGCTATAGAATCCGATAGATGAGGTTCTGACCTAACTTCCACATTGTGAAATACTGCTGGGAATGTGTTTGTAGCTAAGTTATGACCAGAAGAGAGAGTCGATGTAGAGAAATCGATGATGTTACTTACACCCCTTGCATTCTAAGCTCCTCATTTGGAATCAAAAAAGTATTCATTCCGCCTGAAAATCAATTATTCACCCCTATTCTGTATTTCGATCGATTCGAAATATTTCGAACGACTTCATAAAATTCCATTCTGTATTCCGTTCGAGTTGTTTTTGCATTTCGTTCGATCTGTTTCTCTTCGAACATTAAATGGGCAAAACGTTCGGAATAAGGAATGCGAAATTATAACTCGAACGAAATAGCGGTTTGGAACGAAATGGAAATCCGTCGGAATATGGAATTCTACACTTCGCGTCAACGCGAATTGAGCTTCGTTTACGAATTTAGGGGAGCGTCAAATATTTTTAGGATAAAACCACAGCAGCCGTAGGTCTTTTTGCTCTGGGTTTGGATCGATTAATCGACGTGAATTATTCGTTCACTTCGATCATTGGTTGTGTAATGTTCGTTCGATTAATAATAAATTTCTGTAGGAAGTATTCGATGAATCGATTAATCGAACAATTATCGTGGATCACTAGTTTTTGTGCAAACTCGGAAGACTGGTCTACAGTTTTTGTACTTGATCTCTGTTGGGCTACTGTTGGCTCTGCTCCTGAGGTACTGAAATCTGACAGCCGTTTTCGCCAGCGATACAGCTCTCTAAGCTCTGAACTAACGCCATAATCGCACTCTCCACCTAATACTCTACCCCTTGAAAAATCTATCACGAATTCGCGCAAGAATTAACTTATTTGTCACCTTTTTGCATTGACGTTTCATCACTCGTAATATTCAATACTATCATGGTATTCTCAGGTTCAGGATAATCACCACCGCTGATAGTGATAATGCGTGATCCATCTGGATTTATAATAATAGTTGATTCTTGAGAGGGAGAAATATCGTCTAGTTCAATACCAGCCTTTATTCGTTGAAGCTTTTTTTCTTGTTCCAACTGTTCCTTCATCGCTGCCAACTCTTGCGGATGTCTATTCTTTCTATGGGTGTAAAAATTGGTTGAACTTGCAAATGTTCGGTCGCAAAAATTGCATTTATAACTGGTTTTCCCCTCTTTATGTTTTGTGGCGATATGGACAGTAAGCGCTCGCTTATATTTGAAAGTGCTGTTGCATTTGTCACAAGCGAAAGGTCTTTCATCTTGATGATGAGTAATTCTGTGTCGATTTAGGAGGGTCTTTTTCTTTGTCTTATAATCACACTGATCACAGGTTAGCTCATTCGCTGAATGAAGCTGCATATGTACCTTCAAACAACGACTATTCATCAACCACTTGGAACATTGCGGACATTGGAGTTGAGCTCTTTCTCGGGGTTGATGGATCGTGGCTTTATGTTCTTTCAAACCCGAGCTCGTAGCGAAGGTATTTGCACAAATCTCGCATACATGAGAGACTTTGGTGGTACGAGGTTCAGTATGAACATTCTTTTTATGTGCAGAGAGTCCACCCGGTGTATCATAGCTGAAAGTTGTTCATAATTAGTACAAGCTCAAAAGTGACTCCACAACTTACGTTTTGCCACATGGAGGACACACATAAACGGCCCGCTCCGCCGGCGATTTATGCAAGTTCAGATGTACCTGGAGAGCACGTTTCCAGCAAAATCGTTTAGGACAGTGGTCACATGCATATGGTTTTTGATCTTCTGGAAGATGTGTTTGTCTATGCGCACTTAAAAATCGTGGGCGGGTTACCATGTAACCGCATATATCACATCTTAAAGAAAACAATAAATAAAAAGTATGATGGAGCAGGTGGTTACTGAAAATAGTACTTGAATGCTTCCGGTTGAATGTGGCGGGCCATATGCATAATTATTGCTGGATATCGAAACAATTTGGACTGACAGCAAAGTACATATCCTTCCTGTTGATGTGCTGATTTGTAATGCTTGAAAAGCTCTGGGAGGGTCCTTCCATAAATAGAGGAGAAGTTATACTTTGGGGGAAATAAAATTGGAGTTATACTTACTTGAATCGTTTCGTTTGATCCTTGCAGCATTCGCATTGTATGTTATAAAACCTGAAAAATAAATTGGTTCTTTTCTTAATCCCATTTTTGCAATAGTTTTTCATTTTTTATGCAACCAATAATTTAATATCGCGTCCCCATACTCAAAGCATACCTACCTGTTTATCATATTCATTAACCGTTTCCCCTTCACCGTGAGCACACCGTTGCGAATTAAAACTGTAGGGAATTTTTCCATGGTTTCAGCAGCTGGCCATTCCTCGTTGTCGGAATCTCTTGCTGGAAAGTCATCCCCACTGTCGCCTTCACTATCTTCGTCAGAATCTCTATCTCCTTTATTTTTTTGATTCACCGAAGTCTTCGTATCCTTACGTGCTCTTCTAGTTTTAATGTTACTTTCGGTATTTGTGCTGGAATCGTGTCTAACAAACGGTTTTCGTGTGCTGCGAGTTTTGTGCATCAGTTGTATCTCATCGCCACTGTCCTCATCTTGAATTGTCGTCTGCTCAATTTCTATTTTCATGCGCTTTTTCCGGGCACTCTTGCGGATTTCGAAAACTTCAATGTTTGATGTTGAGTTTGCTGTCATCAAAGGGGTATTTTCGTTGCGAGTTCCATCAGACGAGCCAAGCGTTGGAGCAGATTCCGCATTGACTACCATGAATGAATCGTCATCATTAGTTGGAATCAATTCAATGGTGCAGTCATCATGTTCTTGTTGACTTGGCAAAGTTGGGGATATAAGTAAACCATCTTCCAATGAATGCTTCAAAATTCCGATCTGTCTCTCTTCGTATCTATTGTTGATCTTTATGACGTATTCCGAGTAGCGGTCCACTAGTAATCGCTGCTGTATTTCGTTAATTTTCTCATGGAAGCGATGGAAAGAGTCGAGTTGCTGTGAGCACATCCAACAGATTGCCTTGGGAAGATCATCATCTCTTGTTACTAAGAGATATAAATATCGACCTATTTTCATAATGTATTCTGCTGCGACTCCTTGATCACTGTAGAGATCGACTAAATCGGGTGAATTATACCCACAAAGCCTACAGCTTAAACTTGCCATGACTGCTTATTGTACATTTATCCGTTAAAATAATTGAACTTATTTGTGTAGTTCTGTTGTATCGACAATATATATTGTTTGTAAACAAACTTCTCTCTGAATCTCTGAAAGAAGAGTAGGGTAGTAGCAATGAGTACATATCGAGGTGAAGCAGTAGGCGGAGTATACTTGTATTCGCATGCAAAATTTCGTGTCGTAATTATTTTCGTTCTGTATAAAATGTATATGGAAGAAACAAACAATGTTCAACATACTCACGGTTTCATGATTATTTGAGCTCAATTTCTAGTGAAATCTTGCGACGGTTTGTTTCACAGATGGCAATCGTATTGTTACTTATTTCCATTATTTATATGGTAAAACATTTCATACAAATTTTAGCAATTTAAAACTTCTTTAGGTCGACTAATTTAATAGAGAATAGTTTGTCTGCTACAAACTAATGTGGTATCCAGATGTCAACACCGTTCCGCCGTCTTCGCGAATATAATTGTGCAAAAAAAAATAAGGTTTGGTTTTGTTTTGAAATATTCCTGCACCGTTGAACGTATCCCCAAAACCTCGAAAAACGAAATTTCCTATACTATACGTAACGTAAAAATATGTAAAATATCTTTGTTCTCTCGATTTTATCCGCCGCTCGAATTTTTCCACAATGAGAGCTGCGAAATTCTTGTATACAGTTCGTGTTAGCTTACATGATACGGCTTCTTCCTTAGTTATTTATTTTGAAATGTCTTAACCAAATTAAATATCTTCGTAGTGATAGAGTGGACATAAAATAATATCAAAATAAAGGAATGTTTTTAACATTCGACAAAACTCCTCCCACATGCGCGCAATCATAAATTATACGTTTACTACGTTTTACGGGTTAGTGAAGTGTCGAAGATAATAATGAGTTTTCAAGCAGAATGAACACCTTTCAAATAAAAATCATAAATGAAAAATTAACTTTTTCGTATCAAACTGGTGTTCAATGTGAATGGAAAACTTTGTTTTCTTCATGTGGTATAATAATCTCATACACAAATTATATGAAGATAATTTGATCTTATAATGATGAGTTCTAGTGAGAAACTAATTTCGTATCCAGGTGTCGACACCGTACTGTTGGAATCACGGATACATTTCATTTCGTTGCCACCGTGAAGTGTATTCTAGAATCAGGCCCTATGTCATTTGCAAGAGATAAGTGAAGAAATACAAATATCTCGGGTAACTTTTGAAAAGGTCCTATGTAACATTCACATCAACTCGAGAAAAATGAAGTGGAAGACCGGAATATTGTTCCGCGAGTGTTTCAAAAGGAATCGATCTTCATCACTACTTTTACCACTAGCTGTCAATAATAACACTGGAAAACCTACCGTAACTGTTGTTATGTGATTTTAGTTTGAATTTGAAGCTTCCGAGCGAAAAACATTGGACGTTTTGACTGACCGCTTTGTACATTGGACAAATTACGTTGCACGATGAGAATTTGAAAATAGCTACTGAGCAACGATCCAAATGCTTGCACTTCATGCTAAAAGCAACTCATTATTGTTATCACTCGTTGAATTGCACTAAAAACGATATCAACACCCGAAAATAATAAAAACTCAAAATGACCGACTACACAACTACTGACGTCACTATTTGAGAAATAGTTACGGTAGCGTATGCTATGTTGCTCGAAACTCTACCATCTTCATTACCTTTTCTCCAGGACATTGCTTCGGACGTATCGAGCGTCAAAAGAAAGTGGTGTCCGAAGTAACAGTCGAGTGCTTAAAATTCGAATTTGTACATTGGATATTTTTTGTATCAGTGATAAAAAGGTAAAAGGATAGATACTTGAACAATTGTTTTCGCAATGCATTCAATGATTGAGAACTAATAGTGTGCATTCATTAACTCAATTTGTTTACATATGATACTTAGGACCTTTTCAAAAGTTACGCGAGATATCGCCGGCTTGAAGTGTTTTCGTTTACACGCGAGCAACACGCGAAGGGTGGGTTTAGACTAGGGATATATTCTTGTGAAGAAATATGATGAGATTTATAAAAATCGCATCAACCGTTTACACTAACGTGAACTTATATAATGGATATATTCATATTTTCGGTGAATTTATTCACCTGAAGTAGAACTGCATCCAACTTTAGTGATTTCTCACCAATGAGAAATTCACAAGCGTTTACATATGCTGAATTTATTCAAGGTATATATACCTCGAATAAGTGTATCATATTTATTCTCACTCGTTTACATCTATTTTCACGTGAATAAATCCATCCATAGCTGTAGATCTCCCTAATGTAAACCCGCCATAAAACCTCGCTCACGGAATGTCAGCATAGTATGAACCTAGGTAGTGCGGACTGAATCAAAACGGCTGTCAAAAAAGATCCAATTGAAATGTCAAAAGAGATCCAACGATCAGGAGTGTTATTTTTCTTATGATAATCAACACTATAAAAGAGGTATTGTTGTCAAGGGCAAAAATAATTAAAATTATAAAATGAACGAACTACATTTTTCCGTCAATTGTTCAATTAACCATTGCATCTCTGAAAGAGCATCTCAGCCTTTCACTGAGCAACGCATTTTTAATGTCCCCTCTCTTTGACATAACGTTTTTCCGAACGAAATAAAAACAAACGAAGTCAGAGTCACGTAAATGTTTACTCCTGCGATTTAAAAATATTCTATAAAAAGTGGAAGGAAGAGATGCCAGATGATTTTTAAAAAAAGTCTGTAAAAACATGTGAATGTCTGTTAAAAATGTGGAAAAGTCTGTAAAAGTGTGCAGATCTATAGAAATGTCTTTGAACGTTAATTTTCACATATTCATTAATACTTTGTACATCGCGATGCACGTAAGATTGTATTTTGTATATACATACAACCATTCCATGCCAAACCAATATAGTGGTTCTCAGATCTTCGTCAAAAGTTGTAATTTTGTTCTTTATCGCAAAACATTAGACTCGTATTTTATTTATTTTTTCATTAGGGTGCCCATTTCCATTTTATGGTGATCCAAAAAATCATTTTTTCCAATTTTTCCCAAAATGACTTTTTTCAAAAATTTATAACTTTCGAACCACTTAACCTATTCAGATGAAACACATCAAATTGAAGCCAATGAGCTTTAATTGAGAAATATTGAACTTGCAGATAATATGGATCCTATTTTCGTAACTATTGATTCTAGTCGTTTTTTAATGTTTTCATGGTTTTGGAATAGGGGGCACCATATTTTTTTATATTTTTTCTTGAAAGCTTAGAATTTTTTTCATAAAATATCTTGATATCAGATATGCAATTTTTTCATTTTTGAAACATGATTTTTCAAAACTAATCGATGGTTCGAAAAACAATTTTTCCCTCTGCAAAAAGTCATAACTTTTGAACTATTGGACAGATTCATACCATCGGTATATCAAATTGAAGCTTATGAGTTCTTTTTCTTTGAAAAAAATATTCATTTGCGAAAAAAATGAATTTTTGCTTTTGTAATTATTGATTGAGTTAGTTTTTCATAGTTTTCTCGGTTAAAGATAGGAGCGCTATATTTTTTTATATTTTGTATGGAAAGCTGAGGATTATTTACCTTTTTTGAACCACCGGTTAACTTTGAAAAATCATATCTAAAAAGCGAAAAAATAGCATCTCTGATATCGAGATATGTTATATAAAAAATTCTCAGCTTTCAAGAAAAAATATAAAAAATATAGCGCTAAAGTCATAAAAAATAAAAAACGACTGAAATCAATAAATGCTAAAATATAATTATTCTTTTCGCAAGTTGAATATTTTTTAATAAAAGGCTAGGTCATTAGTTTCAATTTTATATGTCGATCATCTAAATCGGTTCAGTGATTCAAAAGTTATTAATTTTCGTTTGTCATTTTTGGGAAAAAGTAGAAAAAAATGATTTTTCGGACCACTTAATAACTTATGTATTGTAAGTGTGTTTAAATGTTTCAACGATCTACACATACATACATACACATACATACGCGTTGTTAATTTTTATAAAAATCAGTATTTCTTCGTTGATATATTGGACATCCACCAAGGCTGGGGGTCTTGTCGTTGATGAAATTTATAAGAAAATGCAGTGTATATTTTCCATCCGCCATGCAAGGCTATACAAGTTTTAGATCACCACACGGCCATGAACCATGTCTGTGGTAACAATATCGAACAGTAACCCATATTTCGTCATAAGCAGACCCGAAAGCGAATGTAAGTTGTTGAAAATAGAATGAAAATTTTTATTCGATGTTGTTCATATACTTAGAAGACATAGTCCTGACCCTAACTTAACTATCTTCTATCTTCTATCTTATATATATAAAAATGGAGTGATGTCTGTCTGTCTGTCTGATTCTTATAGACTCGGAAACTACTGAACCGATCGACATGAAAATTGGTATGTAGGGGTTTTTGGGGGTTTTCGTGATATTTTGAGACCCCTCCCCCCTCTCTAAGGGGGGGGGGACTGATATACAAATGAAACACAAATTTCTGCATTACTCGGAAATTAACCAAGCAAACTAAACCAAAGTTGGCATGTGAAAGTTTTAGGGTGCAATAAATATTTCTATGATGGTTAGACAGTCCTTCCCCCACTCAAAGGGGGGGCAGTCATACAAATGAAACACAAATTTCTGCATTACTCGAGAATTAATCAAGCAAATGAAACCAAATTTGGCATGTGGAGGTTTTAGGATGCAATAAATGTTTCTATGGTGTTAAGATACTCCTTCCCCCTCTCTTAGAGGGGGCTGCCGTACAAATGAAACACAAATTTTTGCATTACCCGAGAATTAATCAAGCAAATTAAACCAAATTAGGCATATGGAAACTTTAGGGTGCAATGAATGTTTCTATGGTGGTTAGATACCCCTCCCCCTTCTCTTAGGGGTGGCTGCCATACAAATAAAACACAAATTTCTGCATTAATCGAGAATTAATCAAGTAAATGGGCGGGACGAAGTTTGCCGGGTTAGCTAGTTTTCAATAAATCTCCTTGCATTTCAGCAAAACAATCTTGTCTAGAACAGAAAATAATTATCAGAGACAATTTTCATTCAAGATTTTACCTTACCTGCATAGAATGCAATTTTTCATTAATTGTGTATAACCGTCTCCTCTCTTTCGTCTGCAATGATGTCAGGGCAAAAGTACTTATGTGTATAAGTTCCAAACTATATACACACCAGATGGGCCAACCAGAAAGACTGCCGGGCCGCAGGTTGAGTATCGCTGGTCTAACGTCATGTGTATTGATATAAACTAAATATAATAACTTTTCTGTATTAAAATTGGGGAAAAATGTCATATGGTGAGTCAAATATCTTTGATGTGATGGATAGAGCCTCTTATTTTTCAAAAACCTGTGAAATATTGTTATATCCAAAAAGTCTACAACAAAAATTGAAAGTGTTTTACAGATATGTCTGTAAATTTACAAACATATTTGTAAATCTGGCATCTCTGGTGGTCTGAGAATTTATTGCAAGAAATCGCTTGAAAACATGCATGAATTTGCTTGAAAATGAAGTGGATTGAGTCCGCACCACTTAGGTATGAACCTAAGTGGTGCGGACTCAATCCACTTCATTCTCAAGCAAATTCTTGCATGTTTTCAAGCGATTTCTTGCAATAAATTCTCAGACCACAGAGATGCCAGATTTACAAATATGTTTGTAAATTTACAGACATATCTGTAAAACATTCATCACATCTATTCATCACATCAAAAATATTTGACTCACCATATGACATTTTTCCATAGTTTTAATACAGAAAAGTTATTATATTTAGTATATATCAATACACATGACGTTAGACCAGCGATACTCAACCTGCGGCCCGGCAGTCCTTCTTGTTGGCCCATCTGGTGTGTATGATGTTTGGAACTCATACACATAAGTACTTTTGCCTTGACATCATTGCAGACGAAAAAGAGGATACGGTTATTCACAATTAATGAACAATTGCATTCTCTGCAGGTAAGGAAAAATCTTGAACGAAAATTGTCTCTGATAATTATTTTCTGTTCTAGACAAGATTGTTTTGCTGAAATGCAAGGAGATTTATTGAAAAATAGTGAAGTTAGGGTCAGGACTATGCAACCTATGTATTTAAACAACATCGAATAAAAATTTTCATTCTATTTTCAACAACTTACATTTGCTTTCGGGTCTGCTTATGACGAAATATGGGTTACTGTTCGATATTGTTACGACAGACATGGTTCATGGCCGTGTGGTGGTCTAAAACTTGTATAGCCTTGCATGGCGGATGGAAAATATACACTGCATTTTTTTTTAAAATAAAAACGACAAGACCGCAAGCCTTGGTGGATGTCCAATATATCAACGGAGAAATACTGTGTTTTATAAAAATTAACAACGCGTATGTTTGTGTATGTATGTGTATGTATGTATGTGTAGATCGTTGAAACATTTAAACACACTTACAGCACATAAGTTATTAAGTGGTCCGAAAAATCATTTTTTTCCACTTTTTCCCAAAAATGACAAATGAAAATTAATAACATTTGAATCACTGAATCGATTTAGATGATCGACATATAAAATTGACCTAGCCTTTTATAAAAAAATATTTAACTTGCGAAAAACATAATTATATTTTAGTAATTATTGATTGTAGTCGTTTTTTATTTTTTTTATGACTTTGGACTAGAGGGCGCTATATATTTTTATATTTTTTCTTGAAAGCTGAGGATTTTTTACACAACATATCTCGATATCAGGGTTGCTATTTTTTCGTTTTTTAGATATGATTTTAAAAAAAAATCATTTTTCCCCATTTGTCCAAAAATAACTTTCTGCAAAAAATCATAACATTTGAACTACTGAACCGATTTAGATGATCGATATATTAAATTGAAGCCAATAAGCAAAACTCACATTTGCGGGAAGATTGGATTCTAGTAGCATAGGTCTAGTTTAGTCACATATGAATATTGATCGAAGACTTAAAACATGTTAAATTTACAAAATTCTAACTTAAAAACAATAATTATAGCATCTCTGATATCGAGATATGTTAAGTAAATACTCCTCAGCTTTCCATAAAAAAATATAAAAAAATATAGCGCTCCTATCTTTAACCGAGAAAACTATGAAAAACTAACTCAATCCATAATTACAAAAACAAAATTCAATTTTTTCGCAAAAGTAATATTTAAAAAAAAAATATATCTCGTAAGCTTCAATTTGATATGTCGATGATATGAATCGGTCCGATAGTTCGAAAGTTATGACTTTTTGTAGTGGGAAAAATGGGGAAAAATTGTTTTTCGAACCATCGATTAGTTTTGCAAAATCATATTTCAAAAACGAAAAAAATAGCATCTCTGATATCGAGATATTTTATGCAAAAGTTCTCAGCTTTCAATCCATATTAAAAATAGGATCCATATTATATGCAAGTTAAATATTTCTCAATTAAAGCTCATTGGCTTAAATTTGATATGTCGATCATCTAAATCGGTTGAGTGGTTCGAAAGTTATAAATTTTTGAAAAAAGTCATTTTGGGAAAAAGTGGAAAAAATGATTTTTGGGATCACCCTAAAATGGAAATGGGCACCCTAATGACAAATTAAAAAAATACGAGTTTAATGTTTTGCGATAAAGAACAAAATTACCACTTTTGACGAAGAGCTGAGAACCACTATATTAGTTTGGCATGGAATGGCTGTATATATATATATACAGAATACAATCTTACGTGCATCGTGATGTACAAAGTATTAATGAATAAGTGAAAATTAACGTTAAAAGACATTTCTATAGATCTGCACACTTTTACAGACTTTTCCACATTTTTAACAGACATTCACATGTTTTTACAGACTTTTTTTTAAAAATCATCTGGCAGCTCTTCCTTCCACTTTTTATCGAATATTTCCAAATCGCAGGAGTAAACATTTACGTGACTCTGACTTTGTTTGTTTTTATTACGTTCGGAAAAACGTTATGACAAAGAGAGGGGACATTAAAAATGCGTTGCTCAGTGAAAGGCTGAGATGGTCTTTTAGAGATGCAATGGTTAATTAAACAATTGACGGAAAAATGTAGTTTGTTCATTTTATAATTTTACTTATTTTTGCCCTTGACAACAATACCTCTTTTATAGTGTTGATTATCATAAGAAAAATAACACTCCTGATCGTTGGATCTCTTTTGACATTTCAATTGGATCTTTTTTGACAGCCGTTTTGATTCAGTCCGCACTACCTAGGTATGAACACATCGGTATGAACACACACGAATTATCGTAAGCGTCACACGCCCCGCACAAACCACGCCCTGCTACAATGAGGACATAGCCTAAATTATTGCAATTGTAAAACTTTAATCATTTTAAAAATTATAGTTATGCGTGTCTACTTGCATAAATCGGTTGAAAAATTATAAATAGCGTAAATGATAAAAAAGCGTATACAAACCATTCAAGGAATTGCAGTCAATTCCTCTCTGTTTATTCCTCACACATTCTTACAAGGGTTAAAGATTCATTTTTGTATGTGTGATAAAAGTGGGTAGCTAATTAACGTGGGTCTATAATTTATTTATCTACCAATCTGTACAAAAATGTTACCTGTTTTAAAAATACCCAAGCATAGCTAATAAAACGAGAGGCTGGTAATCTATATGTTCAGTATTGGGATATTTATCTATCCTGAAGAACACCGGCTGAGTACTTGTTTCTTGGTATTTAATGATTTGAACAAATCACACATGAGTGGAGCCGTTTATATATTTTTCAAGAATAACAAATTGTGGAGCGGAAAAAAAATTGACACCGATTTTTTTTTACTATCCTAAAACTGTGTAATTTACTAACGCGATTGTAGCAATTCATCGTTGAAAGTGTTGTGCGTTGTTTCCTTCATTTTGGCAACCTTGCTTCATCTTCTACCATATCAACGCCACGAACTATCAAGGCGTGTGTGACAGCATTGGGTTTTGGTGCGCGAAAATTTCCAATTTTTTGAAAATACCAACATTTCGTCTGAAAAAATCGTACTATAGTTGCAAATAGTATAGTTAGAGTTGGATAACAATTTAAGTTCAGTGATAATAGTGACAATATGGGAGTACCAGCATTCTTTCGCTGGTTATCACGGAAATATCCGTCCGTCATTGTGGAATGCGTGGAGCAAAAGGTATGAAATGGATCAGCCATTGGAAATGTTTGGTTTACTTTGAGTTCTAAATAATTTCATAAAGAAAAAAGGGGGATGTTTTTGCTCGTTGTCTTATCACAAAATAAACTTTTTTATCCATTGGTTGTTAATGTTTACATTCGTATCCTTTACAGGGCAGTGATGCAGATGGAGAAGACCTTTACGACGATATGACGAAGCCAAACCCCAACAAAGTTGAATTTGATAATCTTTACCTCGATATGAATGGTATAATTCATCCGTGTACGCATCCGGAAGACAAACCTGCTCCAAAAAATGAGGACGAAATGATGGTAGCTATTTTCGAGTGCATTGATCGACTGATGAATATAGTCCGGCCAAGAAAAGTGCTCTATATGGCAATCGACGGAGTTGCTCCCAGAGCAAAAATGAACCAGCAGCGATCCCGTCGATTCCGAGCGTCTAAAGAAGCAGCGGAAAAAACGGCGGAAGTGAAACGAATCAGGGAGGAACTAGCTGCCAAGGGATGTATACTGCCTCCAGAGAAAGAGAAAGGCGAGCATTTCGATTCTAACTGTATCACGCCTGGAACACCATTTATGGATCGACTAAGTAAATGTCTGCAATACTATATTCACGAACGGATGAACAGCAATCCCGGCTGGAAGGGGCTGAAAGTCATTCTGTCGGACGCTAATGTTCCTGGAGAAGGAGAACATAAAATTATGGATTATATAAGGAAACAGAGGGCACAGCCGGACCACGACCCCAATACGCATCATGTTCTGTGCGGTGCTGATGCCGATTTGATTATGCTGGGTTTAGCCACACACGAAACCCACTTTACCATTATAAGGGAAGAGTTTCTGCCGAATAAGGAACGACCTTGCGATATTTGTCAACAGATGGGTCACGAAATGAAGGACTGCACGGGCTTGCAGTCGGCACGTGACGTTGATAGCACACCTCCCCTCCCGGGGAAAGAAACCCAGTATATTTTCGTCAGACTGAATGTGTTGAAGGAATATTTGCAGAAGGAACTTGATATGCCAAATCTTCCGTTTGAGTATGATTTTGAGCGCGTAATTGACGACTGGGTGTTCATGTGCTTTTTTGTTGGTAATGACTTCCTACCGCATTTACCTAGCTTAGAGATTCGGGAAAACGCTATCGATCGGCTGGTCACATTGTACAAGAAGTGCGTCTACAAGACGAAGGGCTATTTAACAGATTCTGGAAGTGTTACTTTGGAGAGTGTCGAGGTGATCATGACTGATCTTGGTTACGCAGAAGATGAAATTTTTAGACAGCGCAAGGTCACCGAAGACCGATTCAAGGAACGTAACAAGCGAATGAAGCTGCAGAAAGAAAGGGAACAGCGGCCCAATTTTGAACGGATTAACAATTCTCAGTTTGCACCGACGCCCCTCGGAAGAGGGGTGACTCCACAGGCTATTGTCAATCCACGCCAGGAGGCGACAAACTTCCGCATGGCAGGTGCGAATCATTCGCAATCCAATTCACAGGCTAGTAATCAAGCCAACGATAATCAGAATCGTCGTGGTCAGAAGCGAAAGGCTGAAGATCCTATAAACCATGAAGAGGAAGAACCGGAAACTCCGGATGAAGTTCGGCTGTGGGAAAATGGCTTCAAGGATCGTTACTATGAATCGAAATTTGATGTTCTGCCGCAAAATATCGAATTCCGTCAGATCGTAGCCTGGGAATACGTGCGTGGGCTATGCTGGGTACTTAAATATTACTATCAAGGATGTGCAAGCTGGGAGTGGTATTTTCCCTATCATTATGCGCCTTTTGCTTCCGATTTTAAAGCGTTATCTAACGTCAATACACGCTTTGAGCGTGGAACTCCATTCAAACCGTTGCAACAGCTTATGGGAGTTTTCCCCGCGGCTAGTAGGAATCACGTTCCGGTCGTGTTCGCGGAGCTTATGGTAGATCCAAAATCACCGATTATCGATTTTTATCCGGTGGATTTTCACATCGATTTGAACGGGAAAAAGTTCGCCTGGCAAGGTGTGGCTTTGCTGCCGTTTGTCGACGAGCAGAGGCTGTTCAAGGCAACCGACCCGAGGGTGCCGGCGCTCACGCATGCAGAGAGTAAGTATGATTCGGGTTTTGAGCAACGTGTTTTAGTTATAGACGAATTTAGACGCATTTCATGCCAACTCGACTGGCCCTTGGCAGGATCATCTTAGATAGCAGTGAAAGGTTGTGAAACGTGTTATACACGTTGTAAACACATTGGTCTTTTAAGCAACTTTCCATACGAAATATTCTAAAAAGAATTAGAAAAAAGGTCAAACAATTGTTCTTGATTATTTATGAAAAACTAGCTGTACCCTGCCACGCTTTGCTGTGGCACATTGTGGTTGCATGGTTGAGTTGAATTTTTCTTTTTTTCATGTTGTAACAACAATCCTAGATGTATTTGGTTGTTTTGTATATTTTATCATAGTTTGAGTTCAGTCGGTTCCGTACTTTTCAAGTTTTTAACGCGCACACAAACGAACAGAAAACTTTTATATATATAAAGATAGATGAGGGGAATCGATAAATTTTAAATCACTTCGAAACACAATTTCAGTTTTCATGATTTTGCCAAACACGTGGAAAAAAGATGTTTCCTTCACATAGAACACATTCATTACTGAATAGTCGATTTTCATTAGAAGCTCAATTTCAGAAACGCACTCTGGTCATATATAAAATCATTTTTCTTACAATTTCCCAATTTTTTATGCCGTAACAACACTCCTTAAAGTGGATTGTATATTCTGTCCAACTTTGAGCTCAATCAGTTCCGCACTTTTCGAGTTTTTGACGCGTACACAAATGAACAGAACATTTTCATATATATAGAGATTATAATTATAAAACTATAATACACCCAGTTTTTTTTACGCGAGGTATACGTACCTCGAAAAAACGGCGTAAAACATGCGTTAATTGGAAAATCCGGGTAAAAAAACAGGTCACCTAAAAACCACTTAGGATTTCGGTGCAGATGCGACCCTAATTTCCCTCATAAGCACTAATTACTAGAGATGCAACGGATATTTGTTATCCAGCCGGATACCGGATACAGTGAACATTTGGTAATTGAACCGGAAACGAAGCCTAGTTATCGACATTCGCTTTTTAACTGGACCGGTAGGTAAAACGTCAAATAAAATCGTGGGGAACTTCAATTAATTGTTCGATCCAATTGGTCGTGAAATTGGATAGACAATAGATTGTTTTGGAAGTTTTGCATTGAGTGCGACAATAGGTATGATATATAATTTGGGGAAATTATTTTTCTGTAAGTTAATCAATGTTTTTGTCATGCGAAAATAATATGAATTTTTATAATATCTCAAATCACATTCGAATGCCCCTCACAGCAAATCTTTAAATTGAAAATGGTGTTAATTGTTTACGCAATTTTACTTTATAACTGGGCTAAGGCCCAGTTGCCCTGTTAACACTTTGCGGACCGCTCACGAGATTTCTCGTTTTCGCGTTCCTTCTTTACGGACTTGTGTGAAATTAGCAGATAAAAGTTGTTGTTGCGTGCAAGTTTCTGTTCAACGTCTTGCTGGATTTAATGAACAATGAATTATTTCAATTGTAATAAATTGATTGTTAATCAAGTAACAACCGTCAAAATCATACTCATTAGATAGAGAATTGAATCATTCATCTTTCCCATAATTCATTTTTTTTCTTGATCGTGACAGAGAAAAGTTATAGACTGAAACGTGAGCATGGGTCAATATAGGAAAATATATAGAATTTTGAATATTGAAAAAAGTTGTTCGAATAGAGTTATCGAAGTTATTTGATAGAGACATATTTTACCTACCATCCAGCCACAATTTTCTTAATCGAAAAAGGGTATGAGAAAAGTTATAAGCCAAGTTGTATGGAAGAAATTAATTATGCTAAAGAAAATTAGAAAAAAATGATTTGAAAGGACCCAAAACACATTCTCGAGATAGTACTTATTCGATATAGAATACTTTTATCTATCTTTAGCTAAATTTCCATTGGTCGGAAAAGGGTCTAAGAAAAGTTATAGCCCAAAACCTATACAACATGTATGGGGAAAATTAATTAATTTAAAGAAAATTCAAAAAAGTTATTTGAAAGGTCCCAAAACACATTTTTGAGATGATACTCATTGGATAGATAATACTTCTAACCATCTTCAGCTAAATTTGCGTTGGCCGGAAAAGATTCTGAGAAAAGGTATGGGCCAAAATGTTTACAAGTTGTAGGAGGGAAATTAATAAATTTATCGAAAATGGAAATAGAACTTTTTCACATTCGAAAAAAAATTAAGGAACAGAGTGCGAAGTCGAATTTTTTGGGCGATTTTTGAACTGCTTTAAAATCGTGAAATATCAACGCATGAAGATGGGATATAAATCTCTTTGAAGCATAACTTACATGGATTTACATGGAATATTTTACAGAGAAATTAGTTTTTCGATGTATGTAGATGTAGTGGACAAAAATATTGGGAAAAAATGAGAAATCGATTTCTTTCTGTTTATTCAAAAATAGCTAATCCAATTAACGTTATCAACTCTCTTTCATTTGATTTCTATAACGTTGTTGTCCTGAGTACTGAGATATTATTGTATGAACGAAAAATTTCGAATTCGTATTTGATAATAAATAGTTCATTAAATAACCATCGAAAAACAGTTTTGAAAACTCTCATAAATTCTATGCACCCAGGATTTTTTTACACGGGGGATAGAATTATGATATAAATTGTCGCGGTACACCATAGTAGATGTAGTTTGAGTATTTTCTCAAATTTTCATTCCCAATCCTATTGAGAATGGGAAAAAACGAAAAACTCATTTTTTCACTATAGCTCTTATAGAAAACCATATAGGAGAATTATCTTATTATTATCAGAAAAAAATCACACATATCTATAAAAGTAGTACTAAATCTCTATATCCTCAAAAAAAATTCAATATTTCAAGATTTTTTTAATGTATTTTAATATTTTAGGAATTAATTTTTTATTATATTTCTCGATATATCATAGTATGCGCTTTCAGTATTTTTTTTTCAATTTTTATCTCGAAGCTATTGCAAATTTGGTGCTAAAAATTGAAAGGTACGTTTTTCACCATAGATCCTATGGTGAATTACATCTTCTTCTTCTTGGATGGCTCTAACGTTCCAGTGGAACTTTTGCCTTCTCAACGTAGCATTACTTGCGTCATTTTTATTAGTAATACTTGTTTGAGATTTCTATGCCGAATAACACGCCTTAAATGTACTCTGGAGTGGCAAGCTCTAGAATACGCGTGACTACAGTGCAAGCCGGAAAAATTTTCTTTGACGAAAAATTCCCCCGGTGAATTACATAGGGATTCGAAAAATAGTAAAAATTTCTATACAATAGAAATTTTTACTTTCATTTTACTTTTTACTTCCATACCCAGCCAGACCCTTTCCCCCGTACAACTCGTGAACGTTTTGGCCAATAACTTTTCTCTTACCCTTTTCGGTCCTTTCAAATAACTCTTATGTGTTTTCGGTCCTTTCAAATAACTTTTTTCAATTTTCTTTAAAATAATTAATTTCTCTCATTTAACTTGGCCTATAACTTTCGTCAGACCCTTTTCGGACCAATGTAAATTTGGCTAAAGATAAATAAAAATATTCTTTATCGGATAAGTACTATCTCGAGAATGTGTTTTCGGTCCTTTCAAATAACTATTTTCAATTTTCTTTAAAATAATATATAACTTTCGTCAGACCCTTTTCGGATTAATAAAATTGTGGCTGAAGTTGTTGTATAGGTTTTGGGTTATAACTTTTCTTAGGCCCTCTTCCGACCAATGGAAATTTAGCTAAAGATAGATAAAAATATTCTTTATCGAATAAGTACTATCTCGAGAATGTGTTTTCGGTCCTTTCAAATAACTTTTTTCAATTTTCTTTAAAATAAATAATTTCTCTCATTTAACTTGGCCTATAACTTTCGTCAGACCCTTTTCGGATTAATAAAATTGTGGCTGAAGATAGGTAAAATATTTCTCTATCGACTTCGATAACTCTATTCGAACAACATTTTTTGATTTTCAAAATTCTGTATATTTTCCTATATTGACCCATGCTCACGTTTCAGTTTATAACTTTTCTCTGTCATGATCAAGAAAAGAAATGAATTATGGGAAAGATGAATGATTCAATTCTCTATCTAATGAGTATGACTTTGAAGGTTGTTACTTGATAAACAATCAATTTATTTCAACCGAAATAATTCATTATTCATTAAATCCAGCAAGACGTTGAACTTGCACTTGCACGCAATAAAAACTTTTAACCGCTGAACTTTCATCCGCTATCTTCATACATAGAGACGAATGAACTGCAAAGTTTAAAGCCCCTTAAAAATTTGCAAGCAAAGCAAGCAACTTCACACAAGCTAAAACGTGCGGTCCCAGCCTTATGTCTTACAGATTTCTTCCCGGTCCTTAGAGTGTTAAAAAGCAGTCCAATTGAACCAGGTTCACTTATCGAATGATTACTGTATTGGAAAATATAAATAATCTCTCATTAACACATCGTTCAGTTTCATATTCGCATTCGGTTATCATATCTATTGAATAATCTGTATTTATACAGATTTTTCATACTTTTTGAAACCAAGAAACTGTAGATACAGATCACAGATTTTTTTTGGTTTTCATACAGATTTACAGATTTTTCAAAATAAAGACAGTGGGGGTAGTATGAACAGGTAATTTATTTGTATAGTTACATTTCGAATTCCAGAATTTCAGCTTTCTACGCGTTATTCAATCATATTTAAACCACCCTCTGGCAATAAATACTGATCAAAAGTGGAAAAGGGAAACAAAAACCGAACATCATACATAATTCCGCGTGTGGGTGTAATTTTAGCTGTTTCGATATTAAGCATTTTGAGTGGTTTAATATCAAAATTCAATTCGCTGGCTATTAAAGTTCGGTTTGTGAGTTAACAGAGAAGCGATATTAGGTATGTACGGAAAAGTAAATTCATTTTTGAGTGTAAAATTTAAATTATTGAAATAATTGTACTGGTGGGGTAAAACGGACAGTTGCCAGTGAGATGGACTACGAAAAGTCTGTTTAATCCATTCATAAGGAATGCCCTGCGTCTATGAATGGAAATCAAATCGCCAAATGTGGACTTTTTAGAAGCTGATTGGAACCAAAAGCAACATAGTTGAGGGTCTGTCCGTTTTTACTGCTGAAAAGCACGATATAACTTCTTGGAGGATTTATTCGATTTTTTCATCATTCAACGGATATTCGTGATGAGTTCAGACTTTAGTTGAATAAAATTATTCCTCTCGCGATCGATATACCTTGACGCTTCATATATTACAAACCTGCCCATATTACCCCCACCCCCACGCATCGAAAAAAATGTTGTACTTTTCGGTCTGTTCTAATTTCAGTAAAAAATATTGAAAAACACGTTTTTGTAAAATATTTGGCCAATTAGGTAAAGAAACAGTATATTGCATTGTAAGTTACTGCATCAAAGTTTTTGTGAAACATCAGTTTCCAAAGATATAATTGAAGTTTTTCTTAACATGTTCGTTTTACCCCCACCTTCCCTACTTCAGGGTGGCCACCCATTCGGGAAAGGCGGGAAAAAGTTGGGAATCAAAATCTATCGGGAAAAAGTCTGAAATTGTTTCATGAAGTCGGGATTTTATTGCCCAGTGTTTTTTTTTGCGCTCTAAAATGTTACTGGTTGTGTTCAAGCGCGTAAGAACGTCGCACGAGATGTAACAACTCTCTTTTTTGGTGTACCAAGATGAAGGACGTCTTGTTCTCACCGAAATTTGTTTCGAAATTTGAAGCGAAGGAGCTTGAGGCTAAAAAAATGATTATGCTGGCTGACTCCCAGACAGATGCAGTTTTGATGGACGAGAAAATTAAAATGATCAAAAATTGTTGAAAGTTGATTTTCATTTCAGGGTTTTTTTTTGTACCTTCTTCATCCACGGAACAACAACACCTTGCAGAACCTTCAAATATACAACATCGACTGTTACCTTTAGTCCTTGATCAAATGAATACGGGGGCATTACATCCCCCTCGTTGGAGACTACGCCTAGAACCATCACATGGGTCGGAAACTTCGTTGACATGACGATAGGAACCTGACTAATATCTGGTGCAAGTCACCTGTCATTCCATCGATTCACCTTTTGATCCTGATTGAAGTATTTTTCATCAGAGAAAAAAATTACAGATTTAGCATGATGAGGATGCTTCAACCGACTTTTTAGCTTTTTCCAATCGTCGTTTGTCACAGCGCTCATGGATTGATCTCTACGTAGCGCATACGACTATTCGCCAAGGTTTTTCGCCATTTCCCGAGCCATGGATCTCCTTGATTTTGCTGGATTCTTTTGATTCATTTTTTCCATTTTTTTTACCCTGCTTTGTTCTGCGGTATTGGAACGGCACTTGTATTTCTTCCGGATAGGTGCGTATGATAGTTTATTACTTTCCCAAGCCTTCTACCGAACTATCTCCTTTACGCTTGCCCAGCGCGAAATAACACGAAATGCCAGATACCTTTAAAAGCTTTTAGTAAAGTAAAATATTGAAATAATATTCCAAGTGCAGCGAATAAAATATTTACTGTTGGTGGCAATATAGTTGCGACGGCCTTATAAAGGGTAAAGCGCTTCAGGTATCAGGTGTTAACCAAGGAACTTATTTCCCTGGATTTTTGTTACATTTCGAATCTTGCGTTAAGGGCTCTCTTATAGGCTAAGCCTTCAGCAAATCCCGATTAGGGCAGCCACTAACCCTTCAGGATCCGACGGCTCCAGAACGGTCCGTCCGAGTGATGTAAGTCTGCTTTTCGGTTTGGGATTTGCTCTGTTATTCTTACTAGTTTTTTCGAGCTCCTTCCCTGTTAGGAATTCTGGCGTTGCAAATATTGGACTCGGCTGGTTGGGTTCGGCTGACATGATCCTGATGGTTAACTTGATGTTGAGAAATAAATACGTCCTGGCTTGCTTCCGAGATTGAACTGTTTATTTCCTTGTTATCATGGACCTTTTGGTTTGTCTTAAAAATACACGAATTCATACTCTAGCTTGAAATTAAAGGGAGAGAAAAGCCGATACCCGAAACCGAATTCATCCCATGGTTTCCATCCTTCGCTAACGCTAAAGGAACTCAATTTGGTGAAGGTTTTACGACCTAACTATTTGCTGATCCCTATTTATATATCCTGTTCTTATTCTTCACTTAGTCCCAAGCGGGGGATCTTAAATTTTTTTTTCTTTGTCCTATTCCTTCTCTGCACTTCGCGTTCATTCCATGCGCGATAAAGGGCGAGACCTAAACAAAACAATTTTTATCACTTCTCGAGTGGCCCATACAGCGTTCTCGCCTTGGGTCTTTTCAAAACATGCTTCCAACGATAAAGGTTAAAGTGGGAAACGTCTAGCTAATTACCGGCAATAAATATTTACTTCTATTCCTTGCGCTATCTCTGGCGCGCTTGTCTTGGAAGCTGTATAGAACAATTGAAGAGAAGGAAATGAAACATGTGGTTTCCTCTTGCTGACATTATTTTGTTTTTCAGATGTGCGTTGCGCTACAAATTTGATATTTGATTATTTTAATTTATTTTTAGCCCTGTTATCTAAGCTAGGTCCGTCACACCAGGTGCATATATTCCAGAAACAATCCCGTCCATCCCTACATCCAACTCAAAATATGTTGCTGAAAAACACACCGTTCAAATTTTTGTCACATGCGGAACTTGGCAGCAATAAAGTAAACGCATTTTCACAATTCCGGTTTCAAAACTCAATTTTTAACTAACGACATAATATTATTAAATTTTCATTTCTGAGAGTCGGGAAAAATGCGGGAATTCAAAAATTTAAATTGAGTGGCCACCCTACTATTTATGGCTTGATGTCAATAATATTACATGTTGTTTATTGTCCCTAAAAATGACCTCTGCAAAGTTTCAGCTCAATCGGACATAATTTAGGGGTGCCTCAAAGCGCTCAAAGTTTTGATTTTTTGATCCTCGAAAATCTTCCAAGGGGGGAGTAAGGGAAATTTGGAAAATTATTTTTTTTTATGCCAAATGACTTAAAAGTGCATAAAAACGCCGAGATCTGGTGTAATCCCGAAAAAAATTTTTTAATTATTTTTTTTTATGTCAAATGACTTAAAAGTGCATAAAAACGCCGAGATCTGGTGTAATCCCGAAAAAATTTTTTTTTGGTGTAATTCTCACGTTTGACATGTTTTTGACGTGTTTCTAAATAGAAAAAGTTAGCAGAGCAAGTAAATCGCGATAATACATAGAAATGCTACGAATTAAACAATAATAGTAATTTTTCAAAGCAAACATAAAAATTCAAAAAACTTTTTCCCTATAAAAGGCCCTTTAAATTCTGATGATTTATTATTTATACGGCCCATCTCTAATCATCAGAATTTAAAGAAACCTGTCTTCGAGAAAAATGAATTTTAATTTTCCATTTTTTTTTTCAAAAAAATTGTTTGATGTTTTTTATGAAAGCATAAATAATTCCCTACATTTCATTCTTTGACTAAAGTTTTGTAGGTTTGATAAATTTTTGTAAGATTTTTTTTTGAAATTTTGAGTTTTTTTTCAAAAACCCGTAACAAAATGTTGGTTGAAGAATAAACTGTAGGAATTTATTTAGGCTTTCATTGAAAATATCAATAAAATTTTAAAAAAAAATATTTTGAAAATTAAAAGTCATTTTTCTCGAAAACATGTGTTTATAAAATTCTGAAAAAACAGATATAAATATCAACGATACTAATTTCCAACAAGTCATCCATACAGCGGATGGTTTCCCCTTTACAGGGAAAAAGTTTTTCTGCCAAACAACTTTTTCGTGTTTTTTTGAAAAATTACTATTAATGTTTAATTTGTAACATTTTTATGTATAAATCATCGCGATTTACATGTTTTGAAAACTTTTTTCTATTTAGAAATATATCAAGAACATGTCAAACCCGAGAATTTACACACAAAAATGTTACGAATGAATATTATTTTTTTCAGGAGTCTTCATACAAGAATGCCTTATATTCCAGACCTTATAAAAGATAGAAAGTTGACGTCTTCGACAAAAGTTCATATTTCAATAAGATCTAAAACTTTCTCAAATTCACTATATCGCTATCTTGACTTTTAACAAATTTAGGATTAGTTGTAATTTTTTCAAAGAAAATATGAAAAAGTTGTCAGAAAAACTTTTTCCCTGTAACAGTGTTTACCTTCCGATGTATGAACGACTTCTTGTAAACTCTCTATTCATATAATGGTTTTTGCGAATTGTAAAAAACATGTTCTTGAAAAAAATTAGTTTTAATTTTTAATATATTTTTTCACAGCGAAATTTTCTAAAAATTTGTTTTGTGTTTTTTTTGAAAATTTAATCAATTTTCTACATTTCATCTCTTGACGAGAATTTTGTAGGTATCATCGTTTTTTGGGCCACAGATTTTTGTAAAAAAATTAGAAAAATTTTTTGGACCTTGGTTTTATTCTTTTTTGTATTTTTCAAGTATGCAAAGTTACTTAAATGACCCGTGTCTTTACACCTACAACGTTTCACTGTTATCTGAGATGGTGCTGCCAACTCCTAAGACGGACTGGCATGAAATTCGTCTATATAGCATCAACTTCTAATCAGATCATTATTTCCAGGGCTACGCAATGAAAACGGCCTCGCTCGATTGTACATATCTGCAGGAACAGACGCATACAGAATGGTGAAAGGCCTCTACAACGATAAGGTGGACTATGAACGTGAAGTACCCATCTTGGCAGGGTGTATGCGTGGATTGATAATTCCTACCAAGGAAAGCGTGCCGCTTGATGGTGTTTTACCTTCGCCAATTCCTGGGCTTTATCCGGTAAGCGAGAACCAAGTGTTGACGATAAAATTTCTCGATCCGAAATATGCGGATGACTTTATCTATCCAGCGCGGAAACTGGAAGGAGCACGCGATCAACCGAAGGTTTTGGGAGCAAACGAGGGTCCAGTAATTGGCTTTGGCCCAAGAACGGATCGTGGTCGCCTGGGTAATGCTGGACACCGAATGGTGAATCACTATGGAGGTCGCGGTGGATTCAGAGGAAATAACAATTTCAACAGAGGTTAGCATATATACAATTCTTGTAGCCAGTCTAGATATCTTCCAATATTTAATTCAACTTTTTAGGTGGAAACAATAGCTACCAGAGCAATAATGATTCTTATTCGTCCAATGCCAATCACAACAGTGGCGAGCACGCCAATACGAATGCTGCGGCGCCTCCGAACCGTGGCGGGATGAGCGTTTTCGAGCAACTGAGTAGTCGTATCAATCATTACCAACAGCAAGTGCTGGGGGAAATTTCACGGAATGCCAACACCACCGGTGGTGTCTTGCCCAATCCGTTTGCCAATCAGTTTCGCTACGATTACAATTCTTCGAACAACGCGAGGCAGAACAGTGGCGACTATCACAATCGGGGAGGATACAATCAGAACCAACAGCGTGGAAGAAATATGGGTAATCATAATCACAACAATCAAGGTGGTGGCCAACATCAGCAAAGATATCAAGGTGGCGGTGGTGGCGGCGGCGGCGGAGGAGGAGGACAGAGATTCAACAACAATTTTAATAATGGAGGCGGAAACCGCTATGGCTCCAATAATTCCGGCGGTAATCGATTTAATAACAATAGGAGAAACTATTAGGACACTTCTAGATTTGAAGTGAGATGGCAGTGGACTTGTTCTGCTGTTTTTAAAACAATATTTTTCTTGAATGATAGTACCTGCCATTAGGAAGATTCAGTGCTTATAGTGCTGCATTGTGTAAATGGCAAATGTCAACCTTTCAATAGCACATGCTAGTTGTTAAAAGATCGTGTAACATTTTTTTTATGGAAATAATTTCATTGTAGAGGAGCATTTCTTTTCTAGACAAGGTCGATGAGGAAAATGTTTAAAAATCTGATGAAATTAGATCTAGCGGACTTTAGTAGACTATTTCTCAATAGTTATAAAAATATATTTATACTTAGGAGTATAAAAAAATAAAACAATAATAGTTTGGAACCGGATGTTTGTCTTATTATTGTTGGTGTGAAACGTCCCTATTGTAAACATTCTCATTTCCTAGGTACACAAACGCCTTGTCAACGACTAGAGTATTCTAGTTTTCGATTTTCGAAATTTTGTTCGTGTTCTAAACAAACAAAACGACGAATATTTTTACCATTCATTATTTCATTATTCGTTCATTTATCTTTTAGCAATACAACAAGAACTAAACGGTGAAAATATTGGTGAAGTGAGTGGACTTAAGAAAAGCCATGCCAAGTGCCATGGCGGACACGATTGGTTGGTTCTTTGTTTTTAAGAGGCTTTAAACTTTGCGGTTCATTCGCCTCTACCTGGCGGACATGACTCCAGTCCTTCCGGTTATCTGAACAAAAAAAAATGGAAAAGATTCTGAATCAGTAAAGATGCCGCTATCGTATGAGCGTATAACGTTTTTTCACATCAAATTTGCAATAAATCGGTTCAGTAGAACTTGGGATATCGTGTACGTGTATGTTCTTTGTAAAATGTACCTTACAATGTCTAAACTTCAGAAATATGTAAAAAATTTTGTTGATTTTTTTAAAATTGCTAGACTTTTAGTCCCTCAAACATAACTATAGAAATTCATTGAACGTATTCATTCGTAACTTGAAATATTCGTGTCATACACCTTGTATAAACTTTTATTTGCGATATAAAAAAAAGGATACAAATGAGTAATTAACGAATTCAGATTAGGTGCCAAATGAAAACTGTAATCGATTTACATCTATACGCATTGTATAAATGCAGGCGCATTCGGAATATTTAACGAAACAAACATAGGGTAAAAGAACAACGCGATTTTAAGGCTTGAAATTTTTTCACTTTTTTTCCAAAAATGCCTTTTTTCAAAAAAAATATAGCTTTTGAACTACTGTACCTATTTAGATGATCGATATATCTAATAAGCTAGCATAAAAAAATATTGATCTAGCAAAAAAAAATGATTTTTTTTCCTAATTACTGATTGTAGTCGTATTTTATTGTTTTCATGGCTTTGGACTAGAGGGCGCTATATTTTTTCTTGAAAGCTGAGGATTTTTCACAAAACATACAATAGATGACAAAAATGTCAAAAATCGACACTCTGGGAGTTGCGGAATACGAAATGAAACGTATGGCTTATGGACTGGTATGGTATAGATTTTTCATTTGCAACTTATTGCGAAATGTTCATTTGCTCGATAATATACCCTATGCAAAATATTAGCTCATTCGAACTTCATTTGTTACAGTTCAAATTTGAGTTTTTTAAAAACCAAAAAAACACTGGAAATCGGGGTTTTCAAAAAAATGTTGATGCCAAATGTCTTAAAATTGCAGGACACATCGAGATTTACACTTATCTCAATCATTTTTTTTTTGTTAAAAATCGACTTTTCAGACGAAAAAACGACCAAGCGCCGAAAAAATTTTTTTTTTCATAGATTTTTTTTCGAGATAAAAGTGAATCCCGACGACTAATGCAATTTTAAGACATTTGGCATTAAACATTTTTTTGAAAACCACGATTTTCGGTGATTTTTCGTTTCTCAAAAAAACTCAAATTTTTACGTCTCTGACGTTAATAAATAAAGTTCGAATGAGCTAATATTTTGCACAGAATATATTATCATGCGAATCAACATTTCGCAGCAAGTTCCGAATGAAAAATCGAGATAACTATTTTAATTGATACCCAAAGCCATACGTTTCGTTTCGTATTCCGCAAGTCCCAGAGTGTCGATTTTTGACAAAAATTTTTTTTTCGTGATGACACTAGATCTCGACGTTTCATGCAATTTTAAGACATTTGGCATACATTTTTTTTCGAAACCCCCCCCCAAACTTGGGTGATTTTTCGATTTTCAAAGAATTCAAACTTTGACCGCTTTGCGCCACTCTCCCTTAAGTCCGATTGAGCTAATATTTGGCATAGAGTGTTTTTTCGAGGTGGTGAACATTTTTTATGAGGTAACTTTTTGAAATTAGAGATGACCATTTTCATTGGCCCTGTTGTCCACATGGAAGTTCTTCTATTTTTTATTTTAAAAAACCAAGAAAGGCGATTGCCCTGACGTGAGAGGTTCATTTTGGAGTAAAATACTCAATGAATTACAAATGGTGCAGTGTTCATTGAAATATATGGCAAAGCTTGTGTTTTTTTGCAAAGGCTCTATGTATTCAATGTGTTTCATGAATATATATTTCTTTTATTTTAAAAATGTTCATTCCTTGTTACAAATATGTACAGGAAATAATTTCGTTCATCTTTATAAATGTTTTCCTCTTATTATAATTGATGAAAAATAATATCACTGGGATAAGAAAACAAATAAAAATATATTTTCAAATCTGTTTTTGCATAGTCCCTTTGCATTAATATGAGTGTATGTTATTTCAATTGTTTTGATTCCGCATTCGTTTTTTGACTTAGTGTCCGGTGCTGATTTTAGCGTAATTATTGCTAAAAGTTTATCGGAAGGTTGACTATTCTTTATAACATTACAGTGAACATTAATTTTATAGTCTCCTCACATAAAAGTCATCAAGGTAAGATATATTTATTATCGCATTTAAATAAATTTAAAAGCTAAATTTTGTTCACAGACAATGAGCCGATAAAAATGATAGACCTGTCAAGGATCTTGTAATTCCACTGTTCGAAACTGCGCTGTTATCGTTTGGATTCTCACTGGATGAGCCCGGTGAGCACGCATCTCGCATCTACCTTATGGTCAAGCTGGGTCTTGAAATGGATAAGGACGAAGCTATGAGCACAGATATACTCCATCCGCAACTACTGATGAAGATGCTCCTCCACTAGTGGATGACACCGAGGATGCCTCACACATGGAAGAAGTTGATTAAACATATACGGTTTTTAACTACTTAAGTAGCTTTTCGTAATTTTTGAAAGTCTGATTTGTGTTTTTGGAGAAAGGAAACAATATGCTGAATTGAGTTTCTCGTATCAGTTAGGGTCAACTATTGTAAACTTTCAATTTAATGTTGTACCGCGTTATAACGGCTGCAGAAGATGTATATTCTTGTCATTAGTACTAGCATACTAAATACTTGAACTGACTACATGTTAATAATAAATATAAATTATTTCAAAATTCACAGTTTAACTGGATTGCATTCGAAATTGCCTATTTTTTCCGAAAATTTTCACAAAGTAGATGATGAATCCATCTTTGAATCTGTAGTAGCAATTGCCCATTTGGAACGGCGAATTATTAGAGATCGTTACATTCCTTTGGTAATGCCTAATCCTATTTTTGGTTACCATTGCTGGTACTAGTCGATAACAAATGAGGATACGACTTCAAAAGTCACAAAATGGTATGTTTTTCCACTGCAATCGCACACGAGAATTGAGTGAGTGTTTATGAAAGTTCATTCAAGGTAAAAATCTCTCCACAGTCGCCTTCGGGAATTGAGTGAGGCAATTTTTCCGAGCTGTCACTTCTCATTCGCGCATCAGAATCAGTCCCAATATATAAGCAATAATAGAGATCAGAAATTGGTACCGAAAGATCAGATATAAATACACTCGACAAAAAAATTATAAGAACAGAATGCGAGATAGGAAATTTTAAGTGATTTTTACATGCTGTAACTCCATGAAAAATCAACTCATATCGATGGGATGCGCATCATTTGAAAGCTACAACTTTCAGCTATTAGAATATTTTACGTAAATATTTTTTATCTTGGTGTGTGTAGGTGTAGTGGGCAACAATCTCGGGAAGAAATGAAAAATCGGTTCTTCTTTGTTTTTTTCAAGGATATTCTGGACTAACACAATTTTTTGCTAACCAACTCAATAGCAAGTCCAATTAACTATTAACCGACTTGATTTGGTCCCAAGAACGTTCCTGTAGGACCTTCCCACAGAGAGATATTTCGGTTTGAATGAAAAATTACCCCTTCATCTTTGATGATGATTAATTCAATAAACAACCATCGCACCGCAAATCGAAAGGCAGTTTTGAAAACTCCAATAAATTCTGAACAAGGATAATTTGTTACTTTGACGAAAGAAAGTTTTTTTGCATTGATTTAAAAAAAGTGCCAAAAACAGGATTTTTATAGTGCTTTACCAAATCCACTTTAATTCTGCAAATATCGCAGTAAGTTCTAATGTTTCCAGGCAAATTTTTAGCCTAGTGTATTCCCTAAACATCTGTGAACGTTTCATATTGATACGTTCAGCTGTTTTTTCTAGCCGATTTTTCAAAGTTTGGAGTAAATTAGACGAGCATATAATCGCAAATCGTATCAGAAGTACAAAATCCTACGCGACACTCAGAATGAACGAGTTACATCATGTTACATCATGAATATTTGAAAACGGTGATTGTGGTATTTGAAATAGTTTTGGTGAGCCTTGCTTGAGTTATTGCACAAAGTCACCTTGCAAGCACTGAAATGCTTATTCCGTTCGCTTCTACAATCCACTGTAAGAGCTGATTCTCAACTCTTGTTCGGATAAAGACCAAACCAATAAACCAACTGGACGATACACGCAAATTAACTTTTCAATACATCGGAGTCAGAATGCAAACATTTGAATGTTCATGAAAATGCAAAACTGATTTCATTTATTTTTCAAAAGATATGGTTCGATCAATAAAAATATTTATTTTACGTGCCCAGGTGGACATCATATTGGGTTGGGGAAAAAGAAATGTCGTATTTCTGATCGAAATTTGACGCTTTATTTAACATACTTAAAATTATCCAATTTAAGTCAAATATTCGCCGTTTTGTTCGCAAACTTGTTGCCATTGAGAAGGCAACTTCATTATCCCCCCCCCCCCTTATAAAACTTCCCTTCCTTATTTGCAAAAAACTCAGACAGCCAGTTTTCGCAAGCCTCTTTTGAGGCCAACTTAGTATCACCAAGAGCGTTTTGTATGGATCGGAAGAGATGATAATCACTTGGAGCCAGGTCCGGACTATACGATGGGTGCAATAGGACATCCCATCCGAGCTCCCGTAGCTTCTGGCGGGTCATCAAAGATGTGTGAGGCCGAGCGTTGTCCTGGTGGAAAAAAACACCATTCCTATTGATCATTTCTGGCCGCTTCTGGTCAATCGCCTGTTTCAAACGGTCAAGCTGCTCACAGTAGAGAACCGAGTTGAGGGTCTGACCATAGTTGAGCAGCTCATAGTGGATGATTCCCTTCCAATTCCACTTCCAATCCCACCAAACGCAAAACCTTCCTGGCCGTCAATCCGGGCTTGGCGATGGTTTAGGCCGGGTCACCGCGCTTCGGTCACTACTTTTTTCGCTTTAGGTTGTCGTACGTAATCCACTTTTCATCACCAGTCACCATCTTCTTCGAAAATGGGTCGAGTTCGTTCCGTTTCAGCAGTGCATCGCAGGCGTTGATTCGGTCTAAAAGATTTTTTTGCGACAAATCGTGTGGCACCCATACATCCGGTTTTTTTTTTTGGAATCCAATCTTCTGCAAAAATTTTAATGTGATAAAACGCACTCCTATAATTTCTTCTATATATATATAAATAAAAATGGATCACCGAATGTGTTAATAAGAGCAAAACTCGAGAAAGGGATTGTCCGATTTAGGGCTGTCTTTATTCTGTCATATTTTCTGTATCAAACATTTGTTCCATGTAACGGTGAAACATGTTATTTACAAGTGGTTGAAAAATCTTGAACGAAAATTGTGTCTGAAAATAATCTGATATTATAATGACGAGTTTTGGTAGACGTACTAGGTATTTTATAGTAAAAGGTAATTTTAAAGGGTAGATGAAAAGATCAATCAATGGGCAGTTCTGCGATTGGACCCATGAACGTGCGCTTAATAAGAAAACGTGGATGTGATCACGAAAAATCAATTTTGGGCGGGACGAAGTTTGCCGGGTCAGCTAGTATCATATAAATTATTAATATTTTTTTAAATTTCCATTTTGTTGTGATTTTTTAGCATTTTTTAAATTTTCGTAAAATCTATTATTATATTGTTTTCGTGTATTTGTAAAAAGAGCCCCAAATCTTATCACCAGCGCTATGAAAAGTATTGTTGCAAACTAGAAAATTAGATATTTTTCTGAATCCCTATATGGTTCAGTATAAGACGACACTCTCAATAGCTTGTAAAATGAATTATGGAAAAAAAAACTCATAGTGTATCATAGTATACTCATAGTACCTTACTATGTTAGAATTACCATCGAAAAGTCAAGTTTTTTGATTTACTGCAAGCTGTTTATGTTATGTTATGCTTATTCTCACATAATTTTCAATGCTCTACTATAACAATTGGACATATTCTATGCTTCGAGTTTTGATTTCCCAACTCTATGTTCACTAAATATTTAATACCTTCTACCAAATTTATACCGGAAATTTGTGTTTTTAAAGAAAATACTTCATTTATCATCTAAATTTATATTATCGCCTTCAAAATATGTCTCTTCTAAATCAAAATACTTTTTCCAACGCAAAATTAATTTTTTATAACTTTATTCAAGAATTTCCTTAAGATAGTACGTTCAATACACGATTCATTATGAAAAAATCATGAACATAAAAAAAACAAGTACGAACACAGCTGTACTGTGTCTCAAAACTTAATTTAATAATTACAAAATTTCAAACCAGTGAACCATACACCCAGGTTTTTTTTACGCGGGGGATACGCACCTCGTAAAAAAAACCGCGTTAATTCGAAAATCCGCGTAAAAAAAACCGCGTTAATTCGAAAATCCGCGTAAAAAAAACCATGTCACCTAATGATAGATATCAAATGGGACTATCTTTACGTAGAACGGTAGTAAAAAGTTGAGTGTTACTCGCTTCCAAAACCCGTAGTTTTTTCCTGCAATTTCGTTGGTTATTGGTAGCTATAGTTCGGTTTTCCTCACGAATGAGGTCATCTGCTAATGCTAGAAGATTCCCTTGTGATTAGTACACTCTTCTGTCGATGCACGTGCTGTACCACTGTTGGACCGTTCAGAGCTAAGTAGAGAGGAAAAGACATTCACGAAAAGCTGCCCGTAAAAACCCCGTCCCGTTGTACCGCCCGGCGAGCTCCCCGTTACCCAACACCTATAATCCACGTAAGAATCGTGATAAGGTGCGGCACTAAGCGCTAAACTCCGTTACAAGCACTAATTACCGTGATTTGCTGTGAGGGAACATGAGAGAAAAATGTGAGCTGAGGGGGAGATGTGATATTGCACTGGTCTTTTTTGACGCGGGTACAGCGTAAAAAAACCGCGTTAATTGGAAATTCCGCGTAAAAAAAACCTCTTAAAAAACCGCGCAAAAAAAACCGCGTAGAAAAAACCTGGGTGTATAGGGATTCAAAAAAATTACTATTTCCTTATTTGATACCTTATACAACATACAACATTTTCCATAACTCTGGTGATAAGATTTCGATGCCCTTTTCACGAACACTTGGATACAATAAAATTATAGATTAAACAAAATATTTTTTTTCATTTATTGGATATTTTCGCGTCGTGTAGTTCTCGAAATTTTCAGAAAATAAAATCACAAATATCAAAAATTACATACGAACATATTTCAGAAGAAATTAAGCCAGTACTAAGTCTTAAAATACTAAAAAAAATAAAAATTTAATAAATATATATTTTTTGTATCGCGCCACACTGTTAAAATTCTGAAAAAATCACACATATCTAGAAAAGACGTAGAAACGCATTCAACACGAATTAGAGTAGTAACGAATCTCTAAATCTTCCAATTTTTTTTCAATAATTCAAGATATATTTTAGTACTCAAATTTTTGATGAAAAATCGACTTACTATGGTGTAGTAAGATGCACTTTCAGCATTTTTTTTCAAATTTTTATCTCGAAGCTATCGAGAATGGCGTGAAAAACATTAAAAAGTATGTTTTTACCATAGATCCTATATTGAACCTCACAGGGGTTCAAAAACAAAAAAATTGTCAATTTTTTCATTTAGTACTCTGTACAAAATTTTTCCATAGAGCGGGTCATTTCGTTTTGGGGCTCTTTTTACTTCCATACCCGGCCAGGCCCTTTGACCCCCTTCCCGCTGACCGATTGATCTGAAATTTGGAACACAGCTTTTCTCTGCAGTAATTATGAAACTGCATATTCCATGATCCTGAAAATCCAAGATGGCGTATTACATATTTTCTCGAAACCCCATCAATATGGGTATCAAAAAAAAAGGAATTGACTAGCAGAACACAGTTATTTATAATACAATGCAAATCCAAAATGACCGCAACCACAAAATGGCACCATACATACATATTTTTTCAAAACCCTATCAATATATGTATCAAATGAAAAGGCTTGACTAGTAGAACACAGTCAGTCTGTTCAGTCGGAGCGGACTAAATGAGGAAATATAAAAAAATTAGTTATTAGTAGCAAACAATCGAGAATTTCCTAACCTTCACCAGACCTTTATCAGATCATACTAATGTTGTAAACAGCCAAGGTTTATGACATAAAATCATTGAAAACTGATAATAGTATGCAGTCAGAGTGGACCATGTGCATACGACCATAGCGACTAGAGAGAAGTCACGGTCTTCTGACAACGAGAAAATGAACGGAATTTCAAATGAAATATTGGATTTCTCCACATCAGAAGAGTCTTCCCTTCGTCCTTCAATGAACACGGAAAAGTAACTCATATTGAAACACAATGCATATGCTTTTCGGACTGTTATTGAAAAGTTGATCGAACCTATTATTGTATCTTGTGCAGACAGAGTGGACCAAGTGTCAGAGAGTAAAAAGTCGTAATTACAGGTCGGACTCGATTATATATGATTCGATTATATACAGTTTGATTTTTTGTATATTTCAAATATGACCTATTTTAAGAAAAAAATTAATATTTCAATTTTATTGTGCAATTTAATTGGTTTTTATAAGTACAGTGGAGTAAAAATCGCGATTGTTGAAGTTTTTAGTTGAATTTTCACCCAATTTCTGGTTTATAACGGTATTGTAGCGAAATTTAGAAAGATAAAAGTTGGTTGTCAAAATACGAATTGTAGAGCGGTTTGAAAATTTTAATTTGGTTGATAGAAACAATCAAGTTCAAGTTGTGAGTTTTTGGGTTAAAATTAATAATAAAACCTTTAAAACCACTATCTTTTATTTTTTTCCACTTCCAAGATGTCACTTAGATCCACTAATTTAAATGTTTCACAAATATAACCTATACTAAATACTCTCATCTTTCAAATGGAAGCGACAAAATCGTCCCATTTAGCGTACTTTTTGAAGTAGAGCCAGTTTAAGTCTGTTTGCGCTGGAACAATAAAGAGGTTCAATAACTCTGTTATTGTTGAAATTCGACCATATACATAGATGGATTTTTCCATCATCTACTTAGAGATTCTGTACATTTTTTTTTTAATTCGAGAAAGGTGTTTTCTGACTAAGGTTTTTCTGAAACCAAGTTCGATAACTCTGTAATGCTTGATAATGGTTCAGCATATGCGTAGAATTATTTTGTGCTCACGTGGACGAGTGGTTAGCGTCACACCTAACATACCGGGGGTTCGGGTTCGATTCCCGTTCTGGTTGGGGGAATTTTTCATCAAAGAAATTTCCTCCGACTTGCACTGTGGTAACGCGTATTCTAGAGCTTGCTACTCAGAATGCATTCAAGGCGTGTTATTTGTCATAGACATCTCAACTAAAATATTAATGAAAATGACGCAAGTAATACTACGTTGAGACGGCGAAGTTCTACTAGGAACGTTATGGCCATTTAAGAAGAAGAAGAAGAAGAACTATTTTTATCATGACGTATAATTTTTTTTATCCCATTTGTTTATTTATTTAGGCTCATTGGACATTTAGCTGGTTTTTAATCGTGTACATGTTACATGTTTCTGGTTTCTATAAATTGTAAATTACACAGTAGCCATTTTTAGGCGTAAGAGTTCCTTCTGTTCCATTACATATGGTAAATTATTTCTTTATTTCGTCAAACTATAGTAGACAACAAATTACATACATTACATTGCAATTACAATATACTTAATGAATAATTTATAGCTATATTTATGAAAATCAATTATAAGAGGTATCATGTCTTTAGTATTAATAATAAATTACGAACTGCAACGCAGCAAACATATATGATAAAACTGTAATTCACGAATACAATGATCTTTCAGTCAATGACTTTTTCAATAATTTCTTCGTCATTGTCACATCAATTACATTACTGTACTTATCATCATTCTATTAAGTGGACCATTCATAGCATATAAAGTTCGAAATGAAGTTGGTTTGAACAAATTCCGTGCTCGCAAGGCTCGTGTTGGTGCATAAAAATTTAGATTTTCAAGTAAGTTTTCTGAGCAAATCCTGTGTGAAACAAAGTCAATTAAACATGAAATTGTGGCATTTTCTCTGCGTTTCTCAAGTGTTTCAATATTTATTAACAAACAACGAGCTTCATATGGGGGAAGGGGAGATGTTGTCCAGCCTAGCTTTCTCAGGGCAAATAATAAAAATTGTTTTTGTACTGATTCTATTCGATTGGGGTGCAGTTCTTGATAGGGTGCCCATACAATACTGCAATATTCTAAAATAGATCTTACAAAACTTATATACAATGTTTTTATTGTGTATGGATCACTGAAATTGTAACTAAATCTTTTTATGAAACCGAGCATACTATTTGCTTTATTGATCATTGTATTGTAATGTTCGCCAAAAGTGAGTTTCGAATCAAGAATTATACCTTAATCTCTAATTTTGACGCATCTCTCTACAGTTTCAAATCCTAGAGAACATATGAAGTCATAAGTTTCATGTTTTCGAGTATACGATATAATATTACATTTTTTCACATTAATATCTAAAAGACTTTTCACGCACCATTCGAAGAAAACATCTACTTCTTGTTGGAAAATCACAAGGTCACTACATTTGGTTACTTCCATGTATAATTTCATATCATCAGCATATATTAGAATGTTGAGGTTAGTTAATACTAGTGACACATCATTTACGAATAGGATGAACCTTGTGGAACTCCGGATGTGACATTCACTGGATTAGAGATTTTTCCTCTATTGGTGAGGTAAGATTCTACCCACTTCAATAAAGTTCCAGTTACTCCCATACGCTGGAGCTTGAAAATAAGCATTGGAATATCTACTCTGTCGAAAGCCTTGCTGAAGTCTGTATAAAGATTCTCGACAACGTTGCCTCTATCCATTACCGCAAGAGAATAGGATACAAATTCTAACAGATTTGTGGTAGTGGATCTTCCTTTATAAAAACCATGTTGATTCGGTGAAATATAATGTTTTAACTGATTGAACATTTTAGTATTGACAATAGATTCAAATAATTTGGGATTACAAGATAATATGGCGATGCCACGATAGTTATTTATGTCAGAACGGTTACCCGATTTGAATATGGGTAGTAGGAATGATTTTTTCCAGACAGAAGGAAATATTTCCAATTTTAGCGATAAATTGAAAATCAAGGACAAAGGATGAACGAAAGCCGATGCCAACTTTTTCAACAACATTGGAGGGATACCATCCGACCCGGGACCTTTAGATGAATCTAGACCCTCCAGCGCGATAAGAAGTTCATTAGCGGTAATATTATTAATTGTGACCGAGTTTGCACACTCTGGTAAAAACGAAAAATAATCGTAATCTCGAACCACGTTATTTGTTGTGTAGTTACCTTGGAAAAAACGGGCGAATTGATTACTAATATCACTATCATTTGATCCAACGTATTCTCCAAATTTCATACTTGATGGAAAATTATTAGATTTCATCTTATCGCTGGCAAAATTAAAAAATTTCTTAGGATGGGATTTAATATTATTTTCTATCCTTGTAATATACCTTTCATATTCTAGTGATATTTTCGCATCAAGGGATTTACAAATATCTTTGTATATGATTAAATTATCCAAACTTTCGCTGGGTTTGTATCTTTTATGAGCTTTTTGTTTTTTGTTTTTGAGATTTTTAATATCACGAGTGAACCATACTGGTGTTTTTGAATTTGTATTAAGTTTTTTCTTTCTTGTTGGAACATGTTTGCTTATGATTCTATACAGATTATCATCAAAAATTTCAACAGCTTTGTGTATGTTCCTTTCATCTTTAAGTAGAAATGACCAATTTATATCATTAAGCTTACAATTAATTTGCTCGTAGTCTGCTTTTTTGAAATCAAAATTTATCTCAAAATCGCAATCGGCGGGGCGTGTACTTGTGCTATCGATAAATAAAGAGTATTCTATAGCGGTTTGGAATTTTTCATTTTTCCAAAGAGGACATTCAGCTTTCGAAACATGGAAATCTTCTGTGCAATTAGTAATCAACAAGTCTAGGAAACAATTTAGTTCATTTGAAATAGGATTGATTTGACAAAGACCTAGTTGGCTTGTTTTATCGAAAATAAGTTGCAATGTCTCATTTTCGCCTACAATCGGGAGTAAGATTGATTCGTTCTCCTCGTCTACAATGAAATCAATTGTATTTTGATTGAAGTCCCCGTAAATATGGATTTTAATATAAGGGTCGAGTTCATCAATAAATGAATCTGCAATATTTAAAAATTTCTCATAAGAATGTTTTTTGGCAAAATTAGGAGGGAAATAGATAGATACAAAAACATGTGTTTGGCCATTAATACATACTTTAACCCATACATCATCAAATTCTTTATGCTGTTCACTAGGAATACGAACTGCGTTTAACAAGGCATTTACAGCAATGAGTACACCACCCACCGATTTTTTATCACACAATGACAAATCCCGATCACACCTAAACACGTTAAAATTGCTACCAAATAATTCTTCACTTTTCACTGTGTCGTTCCAACTAAAAAAGGGTCGTCGTAAAATTACACAGTAGTAATCACTTAGACGTAAGAGTATTCCTTCTGTTCTTCCCATTGTTCAGCAGATCGAATAGCGGAGACAGTTGATATGATTATTGTTGTGTTATTGATAGCATCGGTGGCGACTTCCAATTAGGGGCCATAATTTGGGTCCCAAACTCGTTAGTGTAAGCTCCATCAGATTAAGAGACACGAAGCAAGGTTTCAAATGTTAAAATTTGAATGAAAATTTTCACACTATGTTATTTAATTACTTGAAACACGTATTTCTGAAACACGTTTTTCCATTTGTCTATACATTTTGAACATTGTTACTGATTTTTTTCATTATAATATAAACTTGTCTTCAAAAACAATTTTCGTAAGAGATTTCTTCACCCCCTGCAAAGAAAAAGTGTTTTTCATTTAAATAGAATAGTAATTTGATACGGTTTTTCATTCATAATTTTAATTTGAACGTGTTCATTCCGTCTGAAAATCAATTATTCTTTGACGATCCCCTAAACTAGTTAACTAGTAAACGAAACTCAATGCCGTCAAGGCGGTTTATATTTGATAAAATATATATCCATTACATGCAAAGCGCACTAATGTATCAACTCAAGAAAAAACAAAACAAAACAAATATTAGGACTATTAGGCTCTTTCTGCGAAGCGACAACACAGTACGGGATGTTAATGCGATTGTTTGTGTATTTTCACCTCATGCAGTCCTGTGTTTAATCGCCCACACGACGACCCTTTTTCTCCCAGGATGAGTAGCTGGAACCGAAGTGTTCCCTCTGGGAAATGACAGCAGTAGCAGGAAGACACAGAGCACACACGTATGTTTGGGTTCCAGACAGCGAGGCTACGCAAATCCTCGACAACCCACGTAAGAGAAAAAAAGATTCTCTGGTAGATAATGATAGGTTCAATTAGGTCTCCACAAGTACCTTTATCAGCGCGCACACATCTTCCGATATGCCTTTCATCCTTTTTTTCCAACCATCAGTCCATTGCGCTGCGTTTCAGTTCATTGGCTTAAAAAGAAAGCAAAGAGAAAGGTGTTCTTCTTTTATCGGAGCTGATTTGGGCTACCTTTTTTTTTGTGTATTTCGGCTTTTTTTATTTCTTTTATTAAAGTTGTAAGAGGCATAAAATTGGGTGTTCCGAAATTTCGGTTGTCGAAAGGCGTTTTTGTTTTGGTTTCGGTGAACAAAGGTTAATGTAAACTCAATCGCTTGAATGATATCAAATTACATGTTTTCGGTTCGAAATTATCTGTTTAGATCAATAGTGTTACTGATGCGAATCGACGAATTGCGATGTGAGTGAGTTTTGATGGGTGTTTAAGTTGTAGTTCAGAGTGCAGTTTTAAATAATTATAGGCTTGGTTTAGGATTGTCAACATGGAATTACCCGAAATGGAGCATGAACTTCGATAGAGAACATGCGTTATTCATAAAATCTTGGCAATGATAATGTTTTGAGACATACACTTCAAATTCTCGGATTAAACACGGATATCAAAATGTAACATGATGTGTACACAATATGACACTACGTTTACTCTTTGGAAAAACTGCTGAACGTGAATTTTAAACATGCTTTTCGTTGCGTTTTGTCGAAAAAGGCGAAGACATGTTAGATTTCTCATTGGACCATCTCATTCGAGAAACTCCCGCTAATCATCTAAAAATTGAAAAAGTTAATTTATCTCTGGAACCAACTGTTGAATCACGTTCTCCTTTCTGGGTTTCTGATTCAATCGAACGAAAAAGAAGTCGGAAGGCACGGGGGAAAATACTATCTTGAACGGATCCATATACAATGTTGTGGTGTTTATCGATCAACTTTCCTCTCCTTTCCTTTCAATGTTCCTTTCTTTATTTCCGACTAGCTGACTAGCGAACTTTGTCCCGCGCAAAAAAGATTTTTGTTTATATGAATTCTTTCGAACATTCACGTTTTCTTACTATGCGAACGTACGTCGGTTCAATCGCAAAACTCGCCATTGATTGATTTTTTTTGTCTTTATTTAAGAGACTATCAGCCGCAGGCTGGTTCGTCTCTTTCCATTGATTGATTTTCTAATTGGCCTTTTACAATTTCCTTTTATTATTATTTTACTATTACCAAACCACGACATTATAATATAAATTTATTTTCAGACATAATTTTCGCTCAAGATTCTTTTCACTTTCTCCGTTGCATGGAAGGCATGTCTGTTACAGAAAAACAAATTTTCATTCATAATTTTTATTTTCAAAGCGCGTCGTTCCTCCTGAAAATTTATTGCCATTTACGCTTCACACCAACGGAATACGGAGCTTAAATCCGCAATCACTTTTCAAAGATTTCATGATTTCAACCATAACATAACATTGAACTACAGAGACGAATACAACAAAATAAAGACGGCTCAAACGGTGACCATCCCTTCTTATGGCGTTTACCAACACATTTGGTCTTCCATTTTTATTTATATAGATCCAGTCGTCTGCGACAACTCATGATGATTTCTGAAACGCTATTGTCACCGAAGGACGGCTGTTGCGATCGAAATATTGGTGCCGAAATACTTGCCAACATTCCAAGGTTTGGGGTTTTCGTAGCCACATTGTTTGCGCGTTCGTTTACTAAGCTATCAATTGTGAGTTCAAAACTCAGGGGCATCAATTGACAATATTTGTGTTGTTATAGAATAACCACTTCCACGCAACAATCATCCGCGATGGAGATCGATTCACGGTCGAAATCAGTCGGAGTTCTGGCCTCTATCCATCCATATGCAAGATCTGTTTGCAACAAGAAGAAACATCGGGTTATTGTGCTATTAATAACACAACAATGATCATATCAACTGTCTTTGCTGTCCGGTCTAACTGAATATTGAAACAGAAGGATTACTCTTACGCCAAAATGGAGTGATTTCAGATTTAAAGATACGATAAACATGTAACATGTACACGATCAAATCCGGCTCTGTTGCAGCTAAAATGCTAATGAGCCTAAATAAATAAACAAATGGGAATACTGTATATTCATTTCATTAGATATGAATTCATTGTTGAAATGTCGTCCTTGATACTGTGAATAAACTTGAAGTGGTTTATATTTGTGATATAACCGTTGGACGTAAAACTACCGTAGTCCTAACAATCAATAAGTAACAAACATTCAACTCTTAGACATTTTATGTTTCGAATAAAGTGATTATCATACCACTTCGTAGCCGGAAAAGAACTATTATGCTTAAAGGAGGAATCGATTCCTCCTCGGAAATACCCAGCGCAAATAATACCCCCACCCCGACCCCAACAACTGGAATCATCGGTCGATAGCGGCATTCGTGAGCCTTCGATGCTGCTTTCACCAAACAATGCGGCTCCGATCAGTCCGGCGGCAGAAAAGAAATTGTATTGAGAGAGAAGAGCATAGGACTTGGTGAGTTAGCGAGGCCATTATCATGACACTTCGTAATCGCAACTAAATGAATTTCTTCTTCTTCTTCTTATTCTTCTTCTTCTTCCTCTTGTTAAATTATAAAGACTTTAAATGTTTGCAGTTCATTCGTCTCTAGACCCGAGAAGTGTCCTTCGGGACAACTCAATCCAAACTCCTTCTTCACCTTCCTTGATGAAGACACTTCATAGTCGTTTGACGCTCCTCAGCAGACCTGTCTGCTTCAGCGAAAATCGAACGACATTCTTGAAATGGATTTCCGAGTGGGCACCAGCTTATATACAGGTTGTATGATTTGAATAGCCTGTTTTCAAAGCTATTTTTAGAGCTATTGAAACAAGTTTTCGTTGTGTTGGAAAGTGTTGGAAATACGCAAAATACTATTTCATGGTTTTGTTTTTGATGATTCATTACTTAAACTTAACACTCCTATACCCGCGCATTGGTCTGTCAGACCGAGAAATCAATAATTCGTTCATTTCTCAGAAAATATCAACACTACGACTTTGCGATTCACTCCAGCTTCGTTATTCGTCGTTCGTCATCGTTTAGCGTATCGCATGTGTTGGTACAAAGGGGACGTGTGCCACTTTTTTAACACTTGCGGTCTGACACAAGTGCCTTTTTTCATATTCTAGAATACTGTTGAATGAAATGCATAAATTAATGTTAGTGGCATGGAATATTTATTTAATATCATGCATAAAATCATTACCGAACTATTCTTATTTAATTTCAGTTCCTTTTGTAACTGGATTGAACGGATCCACATATTAACTATTCGACGACATATTCGTCGTTAGATTCATACGTTCGCAAAATATAAATGTTTGACTTTCGTACAGTTATTCGCTAAATATAATGGTCATACATATACACACTTGTGAAAGAATTTCTTTTGTGGAAGAATAGTAAACAGTAAACTATAAACTAATCGGTAGCTTATGGTTATTTTTAACAGTTACAGTTTCGGGGATATTTTTTTTATAATGGACAATATCGACAAGAAAACAAGAAAAAGAAAAGGAAGTTTCTGGAAATCCCTTTATATAATCTTTTTATGCCCCATCTAAAAAAGGCATTAATTCTTAGTTTACCAAGAAAACAGAGACAAAGAATATTAGAAATATGCAAACTTTATATTCCAGAACCTTTATCATCTGGTGATTATCTAGAAGGTCGGTATACATTATTCTCTTCGATAAAAGACCCGAAAAACACGCAACAATTGCATGGAATGTAAAAAACGTGTTTGTTACGAACATGCAGTTATGCTATGTTCTGATTTTCACTCCAATGAAACCACAATCGATTAATACGTTTTTATGTTAATCCATAGCGCTTTATACTTCCATGAATTATATTCAGTTGCTTACTTTTAATTAATAACAGTGAAAAATTCGAATTTCGTTATTTGTGTTGGAGTATCAAACATTTTTTGAGGAGGCTGAATTAGATGACTATAAAACATAATAAAGACGAAGAAAACATATTTTTTGGAGTTTTTTCATTCAATCATACCCTCTTCTTCAAGAAAATGCCAATAAAGTCTGAAAAATACACAATGGCAACATTACAGAGAAGTTCAATTTTCGGTCTGTGACACCGTGCGCGAGTATACGTGTTATGATTTTGCACGCGAGTACAGAAGGGTTAATCTCATCGGTCCAAACAATCTTCTTCCAAAATTCAATAGGGCGAGAAGCATATTTCTCTGCGAAATCTAGGCGCTTTTTGATATTGGCTTTCCGTAGTAATGACTTTCTCATTTTTCGAAGAAACTCTGTACATCTGATTCACGAAGTCGGTTGTGCACAGTTTGTCTAGTTATGTTGAAGCCCAACTCTTCCTGGATCATCCGACAAGATTTGGCGATCTGTGTTTACGAAATGGTTTTACGAGGCCTTCCACTTTCGGATTTCCGCTCTACTGCGTCCAGCGTATTATGGTTTTTCGGCATTTTAGAAATCGCTCCGATCGAAATACCATATTTTCTGTGATTTTCGCTTTCTCTTCGATCAGTTTCCGAATTTCCGACGGATTTTGGCCATCACCTAAGTATCATAAATATGCTTAATATCATCTAATATTCACATAGTTCGCAAATATCTTATGTTTTTACTTTTCTCGCGATTCCGAAAACGAAGCTTGACAAACAAACAACATAATGTTTTGGCATATATTTAAACGGGATCGAATGAACCAGCCTTGTTTACTTTTTATTTTCCGATAGCAAATCGGCAGAGTTTCAGACAAAATTTACTATCGCGTAAATATGCGTGAATAAGCAGTGTAGTTGTATTTGTTGCATCAGGGAATACTGACTAGCTTATGTAGAGATGATCAAATTGCCTATTTTGTTAGTTATATTCGACTAATCATTACTAGTGGCAATAGGTACCAGTTGCTCACTTTTTTATTTCCAATACTGCAACTCTTAGGCATTTCATCTTTCGAATAAACTTCTGTACCTGGAAAAGAATTATCAACGCTCAAAGGAGGAATCGGATTAAAATCATCGATCAATGGTGGCATTCGTCACCAAATGATATTATAATTCTTGCTTTCATCAAATATTGATATGGTGAATATTCTTTACACCATATCAAACATTTCATATTTTCCGCTATTAAATCCGTAGCCAATGTCAGCGTTCGTACATAATCTGTATCGAAATGTCATGGATACTTTGTTTTTCGGTAAAGGCTCCGTTCGGTCCGGCTGCAGAAAAGAAATGGGATTGGAAGAGAAGAACATAGTGTTTAGGTTACCATCTTCTCGTCACCTTGCAATTACTGCTAAATGAATTTCCTTCTTTTTCATCTTCCTGCTCTTCTTCTTGTCGAATTATTGGTTAAATGGATATTTCGAGTCACAGATGATTGATGCCTTGGAAGACAACATTCGCCACGTTATCATTAATATACGTTACCTCCATTGCTGTGAAATCACATTCGAATCGAATACATTCACATTCGAATAAAAATTATCATGGCGACCATTTATCTGTGTTTTATTACCGACTTAACTTTCCATATCACTATAAAAACACCCTGCAATTGTATATGAACGACGATTAGAAAACTAATGTGATGATTATTCTTTGCTCAAAGATGCAGCCATGTACAATACGCCACGAGTATTTTTTTTTCAAATGTATTTATTTGTACACTTGAAAAACTTATTCATTCAAAGTTTCATCCCAGCAATGTAACGTTTCTCGCTGTTCTGTTCATTCCAATTGCATCCACTGCCCAAGTTTTGTTGATCTGAACCTAGTGAAGATCAAGGCGGTATAATAAGGTGGAACGTGATGTCAGAATTGCTGTTCAGCCATTACTTGAGTTCGAATTGACAGCGGCCAAATAAACGGCTAGAGTTTCCGAGAAAAAGGATAACATATGGATAGCTATGTATTTGCATGTTTACGCTGTTGGTATCATTGTTGTGTTTCGGTGACTGCTGCAAGTTATTGTCTTCGTTACTGTTTTACGAGACTTGAGGGTTGTTGCCGTTGCTGCTGGGATTGGTAATTCAGCGATTGTGGGAGCTGTGCTAGTGGGTATATGAAACCGGCGGGCTTGTACCGTACTGCTCTTAGTTCCATTCGCTTTGATCATTTTAATCGTTGACGACCCATTACGATTGAGTGAGCGCAGCGGTACGCTGTGGATATCCAGGCATGTCGTTTCCCGGCGACTGCTGCTTCAGCTATAGACTCAACTGATCGTGCGGGTTGTGAGACACAATAGCTAGTTCGATTGAAACCGGCCCAGCGTAGGTAATTGTGTGCAGGAAACGCTATGTAGCATACAAATTGGACCTGGTTTGTTTATAAACAAAAATAGTTGCTGTCATTTTTCATCCCCTCTCGCATCTTCCATGCCTAATCCTCAGACGGGCGAAAACGAACCACCTGGCAATTCCAGCTCCTTGGTGAAGATGTTGAATATTGCTGTGAGTACGGTAACTCGCCAATTGTTGAACGCTTAAGCTAGGTATGTTCATATTTTATTGATTTCTTCGTGATAGCTCATGACATTACTAAAAACTCTCAAGCAACACTCTATAGCAACCTTTAAACGTCATTTGTTATTATATTTATTACATTCGACCCCTTGCGTTGTTCAAGAAAACACTAAAATGTTGAACACATATTCATCTATTCAACCAAATGTTGAACGATCCTCGCTAGATGTTGAACAGTTGGTTTCTAAACTCAATAACACTCGGTCGTGAGACGACCGGTAGTGTGAACAAAGCTGGATTTAGTCGTTGTGAGTTACTCGGTTGCGAGTAAATGTCAATCGATCCGAAGAAGATCGCTCGTGTAAAAACAAAAAGCTTTGAAGTAGCTCGGCTGCGAGTAGCCCCATACATGCAATTCAAATGTCAAATTTCGTGGTGTGGGTGCGTTCGTAATTTTTCGGACCGATTGAAGTTTACTCGCATCCGAGTAACTCACAACGTCTAATCCCGGCTTAAAGCCAATGACGAAAGAAGGGATGCCATATATGGGTGAATCGAATATTATTTTGCTTTTATTTTTTTGGCAGACTTATCTCACTTCTTAACTAGGCGAACCTAGCCAGAATTTTCACATGCCCCCGGGCTTCTGAATGACAAAGGGAGACTAGGCTCTGTATAGAGTTTGTTTTTATTTGTTTTTTGTTTTTTTTTATTTTCTCAAAAGTTTTTCAATTTGCAAGAATTTCCTAGTAATATGTAAGAATACAGCAATTCCATGCCAAACCGATATAGTGCTTCTCAGATTTTCGTGAAAATTGGTAGTTCTTTTCTTGATGGCAAAATATTTGACCTGTATTTTTTTATTTTTTCATTAGGGTTTCCCTTTTAGGGTTGTCCGAAAAATCAATTTTTCCTCTTTTTTCCAAAAATGATTTTAGTCAGAAATTCATAACTTTCGAACTACTAGACCGATTCAGATGATCAACATGTCAAATTAAATCCAATCACCTGGTATTTATTGAAAAAATATTGTACTTACAGAAAATTTGAATTCTACTCTCGTTATTATTGATTGTATTCGTATTTTATTGTTTTCATATTCTCGGGACTGGAGGCGCTATATTTTTTTATATATTTTTTGGAAGGCTGAGGATTTTTCATATAACATATGTCGAAACCAGAGAGGCGTTTTCTTTCGTTTTTGAGTTATGATTTTTCAAAGTTAACCGATGGTTCGAAAAATCAAATTTTTCCTTTTTTTTCCAAAACAAGAATTAATAACTTTTGATCTACTGGACCGATTCAGATGACACATAAAATTAAAGTCAGTTAGATAGTCTTTTTTCGGAAAATATTAGACTTGCGAAAAAAATGGATTTTGATTTCGTAATCATTGATTGTATTAGTTTTTTATAGTTTACATGGTTTCGGAATCAAGTATGCTATATTTTTTTATATTTTTTCTTGAAAGCTGAAAGCTCGAAAGCTTTACATAACATATTCAAAAATCAGAGATGTGTTATTTTTCGTTTTTAAGTCATGATTTTTCAAAATTACGAAAACATCTCACGTCTTCGTTCAATATTTCTATGCGACTAGACTGGATGTATGCGACTAGAATTCAATTAATTTGCAAATGTGTATTTTTTTTCAAAAAAGGCTTACTAATTGGCTTTCATTTGATATATCGATCATCTGAATTGGTCCAGTAGTTCAAAAGTAATAAATTTTTGAACAAACTAATTTTTGGAAAAAAAATAATTTTTTGGACTTAAAATAACTTTGAAAAATCATAACTTAAAAACGAAGAAAAAAAACGCTTCTCTGGTTTCGACATATGTTATGTGAAAAATTCTCAACTTTACAGAAAAAATATAAAAAAATATAGCGCTCTTGGTCCCGAGACTACGAAAATAATAAAAAACGAATACAATCAATAATAACGAGAACAGTATTCGAATTTTCCGCAGGCGTAGTATTTTTTCAAAAAAGGTGATTAGCTTTAATTTTATATGTCGATCATCTGAATCGGTCTAGTAGTTCAAAAGTTATGAATTTTTGCAAAAAAATCATTTTTGGAAAAAAGCGGAAAAGTTGATTTTTCGAACAACCCTAAAATGGAAAAGGTCACCTTAATGAAAAAATAAAAAAATACGGGTCAAATGTTTCGCGATGAAGAACAAAACTACCAATTTTCACGAGAATCTGATAACCACTCGGTTTGGCATGGAAGGCTGAATAGACAAAAATAAATATAGTCGCATGTTATAAATTATAGAAGAGTAAAAAAAAAAGACGTTACATTATGGGCTTGGAAAATTCCTGGCTCACCTTCTAATGGAAAAATCAGTTTTAGGTTATGAGCAGAAATGTCTGCTTTGAAGACATGTCTTCATTTTTTTACTTTTGTCCTTAGTAATGGAGAATTTTGTCTCGGTGTCATTCACTCGCTATTTTTCCCGATCACTTCACAAATCGAAAGGTTACATACCGCTTCAATAATTAGTTTTATAAATATGGTTTGAGTCACAACCAAAAATTCAAAGCTGAAATAAACAAATTGAGTTTTTTATAAAAGAAAGGATTGACAAATGAGAGTCATTCATTTTTTTAAATGTTCGTACAAGAACACTTTTTATAGTTTCGTTTTTGTGGAAGAATTGGGTCGATATTCACTCAATCAACGGTTTATCAAGTCAATTATCATTTCTAAACTCATAGAACTTAGATCGCAGTTGCTCAATATATTCTTTGTTCACATTTATCGAAATAAACTTGAAAATCTTAAGATAAGTTAAATGAAACGCGATATATAACCTGACACTTGAAAAAATCATCTAGCATCCATGGTTATGAGAGTGTTAAATAAATGGAATATGAGCTGAAAAATAACAGTGTCTGAAAATTTATTATTTATATAATATTTTAGTGTATCAGCAACCCGGATGATTGAAGTTAAAATAATAACTGTTTGAAGTTAAAATAGTAACTGTTAAAATATTTTCCGGCGTGTGGCGTGTGTTTTTTTCATTATGAAGCTTATTTTGAAGATGCACTTTCTGAATTTTATTTTTAAAAAATTCAGTGTCAAATGATCATCGAATATACAATATTTCTAATCACATTTTTCAAAGGATTATGTAAATTTTATCAATTCGGCAACATTACATGTGTAACTTTTGAATGCAGATGTTTTTGAAGATAGTGTTTGGAAAACAATAACTAAAATTAGCTTCTAGCTAGAATTCCTCAAATTGTTGAACATTTGGAAAGTGTACAACAATTAACAAGGTACCCTATATCATGACATTTTAAAATGAAAACTCAGAAATTGAAACGAGAAGCATATATTTACATCATCTCATTTTATGTTGGATTTTACATCATCTCATTTTATATTTGGATTGATAGCGGTACTTTTCTTTTCATGAATGGTGTAGTTGAAACAATGGAAGAATTCTGACTAAGGTAACTGACATCTGGAAAAGTTTTCTACGTATGAAGAACACAGCGAATGATTACTTGGCAAGCCTTGCTCATAATGGTTGGACTAAAGATACACTAAAGAGATACCATTCATCACTTCCTTATAAAAAAAAAATTCTCACATGATACACGCAATTAAGCTCAATGCAGAGACGTAAAAGAGCTGGTGCGATTTTATCTCAGCTTATCGCGGGTGTAATTTTTCTTCGTACAGTGTCCAACTGTGGCAGAAGCTCGCCTGGACTATCGGTCAATGATTAAAACTATTATTTATTGTTTAGTCTTTAATATTGTAAATTGTAAGGACCTTCTTGTAAAGACCATATATGTTATATTCCTTTATATACTTTTAAAAGTTTGTTTACTCATATCGAAGTCGTAAGTCACGCTGATGTTTTTCGTTTAAAGTGTCTCATGGTGAAGATTGATCTCATACATAATACATTCCTTTTTATCTGAATATAAAAAATTAACACTTTAAGCCCCGCGGTGTTTTTGCTGCACTTTCCATTCAGTCCGCATCGATAGCGTTTCAACAATATCAGTGGCTGGCCCAATTTCCAAAGGTGTTTATTGCATAAGAAGAAAATGGTCAGAAATTTTGTAACATATCGGAAAACAAACCGAATATTTTTTATTTTCTAATTTTGGAACTGTCAGTTTCAGTGTTCAACGCTCTCCTAACAGAATGTTCAGTACCGGTCACTAGGGACGTCAGAGAGGCGATTTCACCTGGAGCCTACCAGTCAGACGCCACATGAGTCGGGCAACAACTTAACTTCCTTTCGAAAAAAATACGTAGGGGCAATGGGGGTAAGACGGATATGTTAAGGAGAACTTCAATTGTATCTTTGGAAACTCATGTTTTCAAAAATTTAAAAGCAGTTTCTTACAGTTCAATACACTGGTTTTCGAAATAACTGACCAAATGCTTTATAAAAATGTGTTTTTCCACATTTTTTACTGAAATTAAAACAAGCCGAAAAGTAGAACATTTTTATCGGTGCGGGTATAATGGACATGTAGTGGGGGGAATATGGACAGATTCATAATATACGAAGCGTAGAGGTTTATCGCTCGCGAGAGGAATAATTTCACTCTCTCTCTCTCAGTGTTTGTGCGTCTAGTAACTGAAATAGAACAAAAAGAGAAAGCAATATAAAAAAGAGTTCAATAGTCTTCCCTTCACTTTCCATCATGCATTGGATGTGATTATGGATGTGACTGTCCATTTCAACCCTCCCAGTGCAATTATTTCAACAAATTTAAATTTACCACTTACGAATGAATTTACTTTTCCGTACATACCTAATGTCGCTTCTCTGTCAACTCACGATCTGAAATGTATCCATCAGCGAATTAAATTTTGCAATTAAACCGCTCAAAATGCATAATATCGAAGCCGCAAAAGTTACATCCACACGCGGAATCATGTTCGATTTTCGGTTTTTGTTTCTCTATTCCATTTTTTTTTGTTTCTCTATTTTTGTTTCTAGTATTCATGGTTATAGGATGGTTTCAATATTATAGAATAGCATGTAGAAGGGTTTCCCATCAACATAAATTTGAAATTCATAATGCAACTATACAAATCAACCACCTGTCCATCATACCCCCACTACCCGCGGCTCTCCTAACAGAGATTTTTCGCATCAGAGAATCCCAACGGCGCTTGCTGGACTTGAACTCATGTCTACTGGGGTATGAGGCTGTTATGATAACCACACAACCACCGATACCGTCATATATAGGATACATACGTTGAATCTGTTGAAAAAAATGTCACGTTTTGATGAAATATTCTAAATATTAATAATTCGATTTGTTGCCATCGGATTCTTATGATTCTTACGTATCATAAAATTCTTATTAATTTTCTTGAAGTTAGAAGAGTTTTTTGGCATGCTTTTCTAGTTATTATCAAAAGCAAAATATTCGAAATTGAGTTTATTAAGTTGTATTATGTTCTCCCCAAACACGGACATCGCAATCTGGCATTAAATTAAGGGAAAGTCACAGTTTTTATTTATTCGTATTTATTTTAAGTATCCATGAGTGCCGAAACGCCATTCATCTAATATCATGGTGCTGGAGTGTTTTCGTTTGATAATGAATAGTGCTTTTTCGCAATATTCCGAAGAAAGCCCAAATTATGAATGGACCAATATGACGACAGTAAATTCGAGCAATAAGAAATGCAACATTTTCTTGAAAATTCGAATTTCTACATTCAAAAAATGTGATTTCATAACTCCTATTTGAAGAAAATCGTTAAAAAACATTAAAAAACTATAATTTGAATGACTTATGGTAGTATTGGCAACTAGAGACCTGGGACTTTTCAACAAACCCAAACTCGTCTTGATTGTATGTGCTTTTATGAAGAAAAATCGATTTGCATCTACTGCGTTAGAAACCAACATCATTTACCCTATTCTAAATTTAAATTTAGATGTCTATTCCATCAAAGTCATTTCCAATGCCCTATTCAATTTGAAAGATTAAAATATCACCCATATCTGGGTGACGGGGCGACGAACGTTATATTTTCAAATCAATTGAATAGAATATGATAGGTATTTATCATTGCTATAGTTTAAATTATGTGTGACTATTAAGAAACCGGAAGTAGTCAAATTTTGAGAAGATTTTTTTTTCTTCAAAATATGTATATTTTTGTTAAGGCTCATATGGCGTTAGCCTGACGGGGCCGGGTGTTCAATATTCTGACAATATTTTTTATTAGCTATGTTAGTAATATGTAACCGATTACTCGCGGTTGGCTCGAGGTTAGTCTTACAGTTTGTTGTCATGCTTGGGATGTTTTTCTTGACTCGAGAAATCCAGGATAGAATGGTCACTAGGCGGCACAATCATAAGCTCGGGTAGAGTTGTCATGAGCAGTATAACCTTTAGCTCTTGTTGAATGATCAGTGGAGAGCACAACCTTCGGCCCGTGTATCTGTAAAGAGTGCGTGTATGTATTGCCGCGACTAAGTAAAAGTTTACATCATTACAGGTTGACATCGATGTTTTTGAGGAACAGGTATAGATGAAGCAGAAGATCAGGATCACGGTTACCTAAGATATCCCGGACGGGGATATCCGATTGTCTGCTTTGTGCCCTCAATGCTCTGGAGAGCTGAGAGCGGGCAGCATGGACCCGGATACACGACCAGACAACATGCTCGATGTAGTGGTAACCATCGCCATAATCACAAAGATTGTTTGCTGCGAGCCCAATGCGATAATATGCTTATGCGTTTAGGTTGTAGTGATTGGACATAAGCCGAAATATCACGCGAATAATTTTCCATAAGTAAGAAAGATTTATTTCGCACGCTACTGAACAAACTTTGTGAATAAACTGAGTAGTGAGTTCATTAGTAATCATTATTATATGTATTTTCCTTCCAACGAAGTCACAAATTTGATTATTGTTTTTACTATTTATTGTGTAGTTTGACTCCGTGAACGATGGGTGAATGAATCATTAAAGGACACAGCAATGAAAAATCCTTGACTTTACGTTCAATTCGGACCCGATTTTATCACTGCTCGGTCACTGTTGTTTAAATCCTTCTGCTTCGAAAGGGGACAGAGTGGTGGCAGGGTACCATAATCTTATCCGGCACAACGTTGAACCATTCTACTCTTTTTTCTCCTGCATGTAGCAATTCACACCAGCAGCCATACTCTTGTATACCACGACAAAACATCGGCTTGAATGCGAAAGCCTGTGTGAGATTTTTAATGCGCCTGCATTAAGCCTCTCGAAATCAATTTGCAATTTATTGTCTGGTTTTTAACATTTTCTTTCATTTTTTCCTCTCATTGCAAGCTATTATTCTCTTTCAAGTGTCACTCACTCGTTTCCCTCTTGCCGAGTTCGAAATAACATACATTCCCTCATAGTTTTCGCCACATTGCATCCTAGATTGGGGAGGGAAAAAAACGCCACAACCATCCGGTGCATTTTTTGGCGGAAAGCAATGCCGGAAAAGTACTTATCATTCACCAATGAGCACAAAAAGTCCCATATTGACAGTTGGCGTTCGATACGCGAGGAGCCCATTACACAGTAAATCAATCGGCCATCAATCGATAAGTCCGGTCGGCAGAGGGGAAGCGGTTGTAGCGGTTGCAGCGGTTGCTAGATGCGTGTAATTACACCACCAAACGAAATATTCGACCCGAATGCGAGTTCAATGCAGGAAGAACAATGGCCAACGGAGCAAATACACCAAATGTGTTGGATTTGAGCCGATTAAATGCCTGGTTCGAGTGCTTGCGCGGCGCATCATGACTTTAATCCTAATAATATGTTGCTGTTCGAACGTATTTCGTTTCAGTTTGATTCCTTCTAGATAGTGGACATGTGCATGATGTTCAAAGAGTTCTCATAAAGACAGCTAATCCTCAAACGTTACTGTTCGGTTTGAGTTGGAAGCAACTGCATATCATTCTTCAGGTAGAGTAATAATTGCAATCCATGGGATCATTCAAGGGAGAAAAAATATATCATTGGTTCATACATCAAGGCAGTTTAGGTTTCATGCAGAATATACAGGGTTTTCAAAATAATATTCCAATATTAATAATGATATTTTTCCCATTTCACCAAATATTATTCATATGGCAGTTGAATCAGTCTGAATGAAAGTTATCTTGGCATTCATATGTAGCGTGATATCCTGCTTTCTCGTGTTCGATATAAGGCGAAAGGATGCAAAAGCGTATGTCATCGGCTTGCGTTACAATAAGTAATTAACACTGTTTATCTTTTTCTTACTAAAGCACAACGAGTGCAAATTTCAAAAGTGCGCTCATACCGTCGTCAAAATCCATTTTGCTTAAAAAGTTATTATTTTAAGGATTGAAAATATCTAAAACAATCATTTATACGTTTTTATGTAGGATTACATTTTCGGGTCATATCGGCCATGTCGGTTGTTCATTTTTTTTGTATTTTTGTATAGAAATTCCATTCATGATATTTTTGTACCAATCGAGTTGGACACTTCCTAACTATACCTTGCAATTTATATATATAAAAAATCTCGTGTCACGGTATTTGTTACCGAACTCCTCTGAAACGGCTCGAATGATTTTGATGATATAATGCACAAAAAACTTGTGAATCCTGAGAATAGGTTGTAAACTATATACGATACCGCTAGGATACCGACTACTAAATATTTAATACCGATTAGAGTGCCTCTATGCAGAGAAAAAATATGAATATTTTTTTCTTGAATTTTGCTTCGAACAATACATATAACCGCCAATTAAAACCCTCATACCATATTTTTAATCGCGATTTCAGTAGTTTTGTACAAACAATATTCAAATAATTTAACCGTCGGTCGGTTTTTCAAACAGAACGAATTTATTCATGTTGTTAAACGACAGATGGCGCTAGATCGAACTTTGATCACACATTCACAAGTAACCTTTCTTCGTCTAAAGCCAGGCGTATCGCCAGCGAGCGGGACATTTTTTTGATTGAGCATTACGAATTTTTGAAATAATTCAAATCACACTTGCTTGGTTTACAAAATGACACGAGCACGAGTTGCAAGCGCAAGCGTTACTAACATCATAGAAGGTGTCTGCACAATTACGCGAGAAATTGTGATTCGAAAAAAAAAACAATAATCATCGTTAACGCACAACTCTCTCCATTTTCTTCTTCGCACTAACGTTCCCAACGTTCGCCTTCTCATCGTAGTATTACTTGCATCATTTTTAGTAGTAATTAGTTGAGATTTCTATACCAAACAAAACGCCTTGAATGTATTCTGAGTGGCAAGCTCTAGAATGTGTGTGTGACCACAATGCAAGTCAGAAAAAATATCTTTGACGAAATATGCTCGACCGTTCTGAAAGAACAAGATGAACATTGCACAAACATTAGACAACATGATCCTGCCACAGGTACTCAATTCACTATGAACATCATCACTTATTTTGAAATGATATTTATGAATAGCTATATCAGACGAATAAAATAAAGGAATACGCTCAATGGATTTCATGTGTATGATTTGTATGTCATTATACGATGTCGTGTGCTGTACCAACAAATCATGGTCGACATGTACGCGAGAATAGCGAACGAACGACTGCGATTCTTACGACCTAATCAACATAAGTGGCTTGAGGAAGAATACATTCACTTGGGAGACGCTATCATAGCGTAACGGTGTCAGAGTCAAAATTATCCGAACGGATTGCAATTTTGCATTCTGAAATCCGTTCGGCTCAAGTCCAATCGAGTTGTGCAAATGTGTCAATCTTGCGACACAATTCGACATAGACAACAGAGCTCAATGTTTCATTTCTATGAAGCCAAAATACAAAATCGGTGTTCGGGAGGAATAAACACGCTTTTAAACGATTTTTTTTTAAATGAAAGTTAATTTTACATATAAAAAATGTGTTCGATATGAAAAAACAACAAATTCTCTGCAACTGGGGGATTAATCTTGAACGAAAATTGTGTTCTCAGTTCATGAACGAAACCCAGCAGTTATAAAATTAGCCGTGCATATTGAAAAAGAGAAGCAAAATACGCGCTTCTCTTTTTCAATATGCCTCCAATGGGATAGCATTTGAACGATATGAATATTGATTTTCTTTATTCCATTTTCCAACTTTACGACAGAAATCCGTTACTTTTTTTCTCTTCACATTTGACTTTTGAGAGATCAAACATATCAGTCCCATAATCAAATACATTGCATCATGAAACATCATACCAACTTCCGTTGAAATCGTTTCATTCGATCACATTCGAATAATTTTGTAGATCGTTAAAACATTCAAACACGCTTAAAATACATTAGTTATGTTTTATGTTTATGTTTTATTTACACCCACAATATTCTCTAGAAATTTAAATGGCAGAACAACGTTTGCCGGGTCAGCTAGTATATTTATGAAATTTTCAATAGTTATATGTTTAAATGCATTGCGTCGGTCTAGTCCGTGTTTCGAAAACGCATTGCGGTCTTCACGCTTATAGTTATCTTAAAGTCCAATGTGCCAAAAGTGAACAGCTAAGACTAATTCAATTCAGGGAATATTGGAACTCAAGCCGTTGAAATTACTGATGATGGCTAATGATACTCAAGATGGCTCTTACTGGGATCCGTTGTTAAACGCAATCTAGTCAGATTCAACTACGACCAAAAGGTTTTAGAGATTTTTAACAGCATCTGAAGAAGTCACTTCGGTATTGAAGTTGTAAAGAAAAAAAACTACTGAACTAGGCGAGAGGATAAATCTAAATAAAAACATACTCGATTGAACAAACATTCAAAACATTCAGAATGAGAAAATTCTATTGGAACCCATACGTACCCTAAGCTTATGACTTCAAAGCAACCTTATGACTGTTTTCAATGTTGCGCAATGTAAACAAGTATGCCCTGATAACTGTGTAATCTTTCACTACGCCTCAATGAAGCATTTTATTCTTACTATAGTAGCAGTGAGGTACATATCGAGATGGAGCAGTAGGCGAAGTATATCTGTACTGGAAAGCAAAATATCGTGTCGTAATTATTTGCGTTCAATATGGAATGTATATGGTAGAAACAAAACAATGTTGAAAGTATTCACGGTTGCATGATAATTTCATCCAAAATTCTCATAAAATCATTCAGTTATTTGTTATTTAACATATGACAATTGTATCGAGGCTTATTTCGATTATTCATGTAGTAAACAGGTCCAGAGAGCAGTCGTATACTTTTTTTTTTTATCTGTATTATAGTGATTTTCAACTCATTTGGCTGGTTCATCACTTTTTACTTCCATTTTTTGGAAGAATGTCGGGAGTGAGAATTGAACTCGTGACCTTTAGCGTGAGAGGCATGGATGTTACCACTACGCCAGATCGCCTCCACAGTCGTATACTTAGTTCTCGAAAGCAGTAACATTTTCGGTGAAATTTTGATTAATTAGCTATTATTCTCTCACATCATACACACCGACACTGAGAGCCTTCGAAACATCAACTTCGTAACGTTAAAATAATGAAACTTCGTAACGTTAAAATAATGAAACTTCGTTTGTTTCTATGAACGCGGGGGAGTGAAAATGGCACGTGGAAATATCACTTTTATCCGTCTTTCTCGACGTGATTTCACAAATATTCACTGCACGCTATCACCTTAGCTTCATAGTTTACTTCCTGAAAATAGCATTTTAACATGGATGCGGTGGGCAATCAAAGATAAACACAACGACTGACGTCACTATTTGAGAAATATGTATGGCAGCGCATGCTATGTCACTCGAAACTCTACCATCTTCATTACCCTTTTTCCAGTACATTGCTATAGTAGCATTGAGCTCAGTTCGTAATTACTACTACAGTTCTAAGTATATTCAACATTGTCGAATTCATAATGACTATGCCAATAAATGATATTTGAGCTAAGATTATGCTTCAAAATTGGGCTTACAAATTTGATACAAATCTCAAAACAGATTTTCTTAGAAAAAAATTGTAAGGGGTTGTATCTAGGACACAACCGCACATTTTCGATGTAGAACTATGCAATTATATTATACAATCCACTTGTTACCACTTCGAATATTATTTTATAATGCATCGATTTTTTTTTGTAATAGATTATGTTCTTCGTTACAAGTAACTTTTATGAACGTCCTTATACGTTTGATATGATGCCTAGGAGTACAAAAATATGTGAACGGATGAATTGTCAAACGATCATTGAATTTTACATTCCTCTCTGAAATTATTCACATCTCATGTTTACGTAGTTCTCGAACCGCGAAAGTTCATTCACCTCTAGTATCTGAAATGACGATTTTCTCAGGCTTTTCAGTTTAAAAGTACGTTTTAGGGAAACATATTCCGGTCTGCACAACGACAAGCGAGTACAATAGTACTCAACACCAAAAAATACCCCCGACTTGCATGTATATTTGCAAAGCGGATTTTCACAGGTACATCGATTTTGAAGTCTGTGTTGGGGAAACCGTAAATCGGGCCAATGAAAACTTGGCAGTTAGGGCGTTTGCATAACGCTCGACATTTTACAGTTATTCAATTGTTCATCTCGTGGAAAATAATATTTTATTAATTGTGATAGACGCGAAGAAATATTTCCTGTCAATTGATGCAAACATCTTTCCGATCTATTGAGAAATGTTCGAGTTATAAGCATTCGAAATACGGGCAGGGTTAGCACACAAATCGGCAGAACAAATACATGGGAAAAAGATTTTTTTTTCCAGTTTTCGTGAATTTAAATTGTTTAGAGATTAGCGAATTGTAATGTATAGCATATCAAAACAAATCATAGAGAATTTTCGATTCCATTGATATGCAAATCATGAGAATCCGTTCACAGTGAAAATAGTTATTAACGTTAACTTTATTTTATAAAAACGTGACCTGTTTTCTGATTTGGCACCCTTCCTGAGAGACGTAGTTCTACGTCAAAAAAACTAAGATAGAAACATTTTTTGAGAACAAAAACACAGATTTTATTATGGCAACCCTGACTCTCGCTCCAAATGCTACACTTAGAATAATTCTCGGTAGAAAACTACCAAATACCTTTGGCAATGCAAACATTAGAAGATTGTACAAATTGTTTGTACATATTGCCAACTGTCTCACATCCCCACCAGAGGGTAGTATATTTCATTCGATAACATAAGTAAACTTGAATGTTGTCATATCGGAAAACTTGTGAGAAAAGTGCATATTAACTAACCAATTTTTATTGTTGCCATAAGGCAGTACGGAGGTGAGAGTATTGATATAATTCTAATTCGGAAGACATTGGACTTACGAATCATGCTTCTGCTCGATATATGTTAGTAGATAATGACTATGGATTGGTAGCATTTACCAAAAAAATCGTTATATTTACATATTATTTCTCTCTGTGTTTGTTTTCAGAGCATCAAATTCTATTGTATGTAAGGCACACTGGGGCAAGTTGAAACGGTTTTTCGAAGTCCAACTTGAAGGTTATTTCAAAAAATTACGGAATCACTAAACTTAAATATTTTTGCAGCATATACAAGGTATGGCAGATGACTTTCGATAAAAAATAAAGATTAAAACTGGATGTTCCGAAAAATATTAAATTTCAAAAATTTTAGTTTGCTTATATTAGTTTGGGGAAAAAGTCCATTATTTTCGCGTGAAATTCCAAACTTTTTAAAATATGCTTCGAATTGTTCGATTTGGGTCAAATATGCATCGTTTTGTTGTAAATTCTAAATTCTACAGGTCGAACTTATCAAACAGCTTCCATTTGATTCCTAGAACGTTTCTGTAAGCCGTAAGATATTTCTGAATGAAAAATTACCCCGTCGTCTTTGATGAACAATGCTTCAATGAATAATGACGAAAAAATATTCTAATTTTTTGCATCGATTTAAAAAAGGTACCAAAAATAAGTTTTTGATGGGTTTTAGAAAATCTTCAGTAATTTTGCATCTACATGCGTTGATTTTTCACGATGTTACAGCATTTCAAAAATCACCTCAAACTTTCGACTTCGCACTTTGTTCCTCTTATTTTTTTTCGAGTTTATTACGGCCTTGGCACAAAACTTCAAACGCGTTTTTCTAGAAATAAGTTTTTTCAAGCTGGCGTTCACGATATCTCAAATTCTACTGAACTGACTTATTCTAAATTTCATGCAGGAGAAGGGGGTAAGACGGACATGTTAAGAAGAACTTCAATTGTATCTTTGGAAACTCATGTTTTCCAAAACTTAAAAGCTGTTTTATACAGTTCAATAAACTGGTTTTCGAAATAATTAGCCAAATGTTTTATAAAAATGTGTTTTCCATGTTTTTTACTGAAATTAAAACAAGCCGAAAAATAGAACATTTTTATCGATGCTGGTATAATGGAAACGTAGGAAGGGGTGGGGGAGGAATATTTTTTTTTTCCAAAATATATTTTTTATTAAGGCACATGTGGCGTTAGCCTGACGGGGCCGGGAGTCCAATATTTTGACAATTTTTGTCTTACAACTATGTTAGTAATATGTAACCGATTACTCGCGGTTGGCTCGAGGTTAGTATTACAAGTGTTCTCATAATTGGTATGTTGCAGTCTTCGATGCTCTGTACGTGTGCCCGACACGGGATACCTGCTATTGGGATGCAGCTGACCATTAATCAGCAACGCCCCCCTAGTCTGTACCCCATATCTAGCGTGGTGCGTCTTTCTCGACTTGAGGAATCCAGGATAGAATGGTCACTAGCCGGCGCAATCATCAGCTCGTGTAGAATTGTCATGAGCGGTACAACCTTTGGCTCTTGTTGAATGATCAGTGGACTGCACAACCTTTGGCCCGTGCATCTGTAAAGAGTGTGTGTATGTATTGCCGCGACTAAGTAAAAGTTTATCGATCGGATAGGAGGGATATGAAACGGGGACACAACGAAGGAAACATCATTAAACGTTGACATCGGCGTTTCTGAGGAACAGGTATAGATGAAGCAGAAGATCAGGATCCCGGCTACCTAAGATATCCCGGACGGGGATATCCGATTGTCTGCCTTTTGCTCTCAGTGCTCTAGAGAGCTGAGAGCGAGCAGCATGGAACCGGATACACGACCAGACAACATGCTCGATGTCGTGGTAGCCATCGCCACAATCACAAAGATTGTTTGCTGCGAGCCCAATGCGATAGAGATGCGCGTTTAGGTTGTAGTGATTGGACATAAGCCGAGATATCACGCGAATGAAATCACGACCTACATTCAATCCCTTGAACCATGCACTCGTCGAGACCTTAGGGATAATCGTGTGTAACCAACGACCGAACTCATCTTCACTCCACATGCGCTGCCAACTAACGAGTGTGTCCTGACGAGGAATGTGAAAAAATTCATTATAGGCAATTTGCCTTTCAAAAAGTGTGCCTTCTGAAGCGCCCACCTTAGCTAGCGAGTCCGCTTTCTCATTCCCCGGAATCGAGCAATGAGAGGGAACCCATGCTAAGGTAATCTTGAATAATTTTTCGACCAAAACACTCAATAGATGTCTTATTCTTGTTAGGAAATAAGATGAGCGTTTATCAACTTTCATTGAGCGGATTGCCTCTATTGAGCTGAGACTGTCTGAAAAAATAAAATAATGGTCGATGGGCAGTGTTTCAATGATCCCTAGAGCATAGTATATCGCACCCATTTCTGCGACATACACGGAACAAGGATCTTTGAGTTTGAAAGAGGCACTGGAATTTTCATTGAAGATGCCGAAGCCAGTGGACCAGTTTATGTATGAACCGTCAGTAAAGAACATTTTATCAGATCCAACTTTCCCATATTTTTCCGAAAATATCGACGGAATAACATTGGAGCGTAGGTGATCTGGTATTCCATGGATTTTTTGTCGCATGGACAGATCAAAAATGACAGAGGAATTGCAAAAGTATGGGAAACAAACTTGGTTGGAGATGCCTGGTGAAGGGTGCACGTCGTGGGTAAGGTACTCATGGTATAAAGACATAAAACTTGACTGAGGAGTCAGCTGGAGTAGATTTTCGAAGTTATCAATCACCAATGGAATCATGATCTTGCAACGGATGAGAAATCTGTAGGATAATTCTGCGAACCGAAGAGTAAGCGGGGGTACTCCTGCCAAAACTTCGAGACTCATCGTATGTGTCGAATGCAAACACCCCATGGCTATACGCAAGCAACGATATTGTATCCTCTCCAGCTTGAGAATATGAATCCTGGCAGCTGATCGGAAGCAAAAACTGCCATATTCTAACACTAACAATATCGTTGTTTTGTACAACTGAATGAGGTCTCCTGGATGGGCACCCCACCATGTTCCGGTTATTGTTTGGAGAAAATTGATTCTTTGCTGGCATTTCTGTTTCAAATACGCAATGTGTCTCCCACAGGTACATTTAGAATCAAAATATACACCCAGGTATTTGAGAAACATAGAGTGTTGGATCGTTTTGCCGGATAGGTAAAGCTGGAATTGGGCGGGTTCGTGCTTCCTAGAAAAACCGACCATTTCAGTTTTCTCCGTAGAGAATTCGATACCCAGCTTGAGGGCCCACGTGAACAGATTGTTCATGGTATCTTGCAACGACTTTTGCAGAGCGACGGGATTAGTACCCGTGATGGAAATAACTCCATCGTCTGCAAGTTGTCTCAGCGTGCAGTCTCTAGTGAGACAATCATCCATATCATTGACGTAAAAACTGTACACGAGGGGGCTTAGGCAGGAGCCTTGCGGTAGGCCCATAAAACTGTAACGAGAAGATTTTGAGTTGCCATGAGAGAAATTCATGTGCTTTTCTGATAGTAAATTGTACAGGAAATTATTCAGAACTGGTGAAAGTCCACGATTATGAAGCTTCTCTGAGAGAATTTCCATGGAAACTGAATCAAATGCCCCTTTGATATCGAGAAAAACGGAAGCCATTTGTTCTTTGCGAGCAAATGCGATTTGGATTTCAGAAGATAGCAGCGCGAGACAATCATTCGTCCCTTTACCTCGGCGGAAGCCAAACTGCGTATTTGACAGCAAATTGTTCGTTTCGACCCACTTGTCTAAACGAAGTAGAATCATTTTCTCTAACAATTTGCGAATACAGGATAACATTGCAATCGGCCTATACGAGTTGTGATCGCAAGCCGGCTTGTTGGGTTTTCGTATGGCTATCACTCTCACTTGTCTCTAGTCATGCGGGACAATATTCAGCTCCAGAAACTTGTTGAACAAGTTCAGCAAACGCTGTTTTGCCAAGTCGGGAAGATTCTTCAACAAGTTGAATTTAATCTTGTCCGACCCCGAATTGTTACATGAGAGGAGGGCAATTGAGAATTCTACCATCGAAAAATTCTCATAATCGCATTGGAGCGGAATATCGCGTACGACGCTTTGTGCAGGAACAGAATCGGGACAAACCTTCCTTGCAAATTTGAAAATCCAACGGTCAGAGTATTCCTCACTTTCATTGGTATGGTTCCAGCCACGCATTCTCCTAGCCGTATTCCAAAGAGTACTCATAGCGGTCTCCCTTGACAAACCATTGACGAACTTCCGCCAATATCCACGCTTTTTTGCTTTAATCAGACCTTTTAGTTTGGCTTCTAGAGCTTGGTACTTTCGAAACCATTCCACTAATCCAGTTTTCCTGAATTGTTTGAAAGCGGATGATTTTTCAAGGTAGACCTTTGAACATTCCTTGTCCCACCAAAGTGATGGAGGACGACGTCGGAAAGTGGTAGCCGGTACACGTTTCTTTTGAGCTTGAAGTGCGCTTTCGTAAATCAAACTTGATATAAAATTATACTCTTCAAGGGGAGGAAGTTCATGCATCGAAATGATTGCTTCAGATATTAATTCTGCAAATTTTCTCCAGTCAATATTCTTCGTGAGGTCATACGCAATATCGACTGACTCACTAGATTTTGATTCATTGGCGATCGATAAAATTATTGGTAGGTGATCACTACCGTGGGGATCTTGGATTACCTTCCATGTGCAATCCAGGGATAATGAAGAAGAGCAGAGAGATATGTCTAGCATGCTTGCCCGTGCAGGAGGGTTGGCTATCCTAGTTGCTTCCCCAGTATTTAAAACTGTCATGTTGAAGTTGTCGCACAGATCATAAATCAACGTGGCACGGTTGTCATCGTAGAGTGACCCCCATGCTGTTCCATGGGAGTTGAAGTCACCTAAGATTAACCGCGGCTCCGGCAATGCCTCGATAATATCAAAGAACTGATGGCGGCCTACCGTAGTCCTGGGAGGAATATATATCGAAGCAATGCAGAGTTCTTTGCCATTGATTTGTATCTGGCAAGCGACAACTTCAATGCCTGTAATCGATGGGATAGTGACTCTATAGAAGGAGTGACGTTTTTTGATCCCCAATAGTACGCCACCAAACGAGTCGTTACGATCTAGGCGAATAATGTTGAAATCGTGAAAATTCAGCTCGTCGGCTGAACAAAGCCATGTTTCACAGAGAGAAAATACATCACAGTTAGAACTGTGAACTAAAAATTTAAATTGGTCTAGTTTAGGGATGATGCTTCTGCAATTCCACTGTATGACAGTGGTCAAATCCTTGACCTCTTGCGCTGAATTAGGCATCGAGGGAAATGAACGCTGCTAAAAAGCCACATTTTTCTTTCAAAAATGTTCTCACAACCGGAAGCAAACATAATACTATGCTTTTAAGAGGATCATTTATATTTAAAGCATTTAAAATGTTATCCACAAGGTCTGAAAGCGCAAGCAGGCCAGGTAGTGGCTGTTGCTTCGACCGCGAAAATGGAACAGACGTGTTCGTTGTTGTTCCGGGAAGTGCTGAGGACCCGTGGTTGGTAGCATGACCACGTAAACCGGGAGGTACTTGCTTCGGCCTATTCTCAGCACGTTCAGTTCGAGGCTTCATTCCAACTTGGGAAGTTTCGGTATGCTTTCTGGGGAGTGATGGAAAAGAAGTAATTTTTCTTTTCCTGATGGCACCCTGCGATGTACCGGAACATCCGGCATTGGGAGCGTCAGCAACAGGCTCGTCGTTCTGCAGAATGGAGTAGGGATTGTCCTGTGTCGTTGGCACGGAACTCTTAAGCATTTCTGCAAAAGTCCGCTTGGAACGTTCCTCAATATGGAGGAATATGGACAGGTTAATAATAACGAAGCGTAGAAGTTTATCGAGTTTATCGAAGAATTAATTACGCTCCCTCTCAGTGTTTGTGTGTCCAGTAACTGGAATAGAACAAACAGAGAAAGCAATAGAAAAAGAGTTGAGTATTTTTCTCTTCACTTTCCATCCAAGGCGCCTAGAAGTATATCCTAAGGTGAGGCCGTTTCGTCACAACGTTGGTTAGGGGAGCGGTAGAAAGTGCGGAAGAAAGCAGAAGGGGAATTATTTGCTTGAAGCGTGAAAGAGACAGACTGACCACGAGCGAACTTGGGCACAAGCGTATTGTGTTTTGTTTACAAACAAAACACAGTAGACTTCCAAGATGGCTGAAGAGTGGTTTTAGCAAGTTGGCCCACCTTAGGATATACTTCTAGGCGCCTTGATTCCATCATGCATTGGATGTGATCTTGGATGTGACTGTCCATTTCAACCACACCAGTTCAATTATTACAATTATTTAAATTAACCATTACGTACATACCTAATATCGCATCGCTGTTAACTCACAAACCGAAATATAACCATCAGTCAATTCAATTTAGCAATGAAACCACTCAAAATGCTTAATATCGAAGCCGTAAAAATTTGGTTTAAATATTATAGTGTGTAAATAACAGTGTGTAGAAGGGGTTCCCATCAACAGAAATATAATGCAACTATAGAAGTCAACCACCTGTCCATTATACCCTCACTGTCCGTTATAACCACACCTCTCCTACCTTACTTCATTATGGTGAGGCAGTACGTTAAATATGATATTTTTTCGTTCTTCGAATGCTTAAATTTGGTAAATATATTTGTTTTTTTTTTATTTTCACACAAACGACTTGCCATATATACAAATCGGACGTCAAATTTCGTAGAATGAGTGCGTCATTCGTCCTTCGGTTCAACTGCAGTAGCAGTCATTTTAATTGAATTTTTGCTATGCAGGCAAACCAGTTTTAGGGCGATCCTTTGATGCGTTTTCATTACTAAATCGGAACTTGAATCACACAATTCAAACAAATCGCACAAATGAGCAATCGCACAAAAGCAGGTTTGCCTGTGAATTAAACAAATTCGCTTCCGTTTCATATAAAACGTCGAGTGGTTCAAAAAGTTTAAAAGTAGGAACTTTGATATGAGTAACGGGAACATGGAAAATAACCGAAAGTGTTTGACACGTTGAGCTCAGCGTCGCTTCCTGGAGAGTGACACTGAATGTTTTGCGCCGGTCTTACCGGACAGCCAGTGGACTCTTCGTTCGGAGAGCGTCGACGATAGTAATAAAAATGATTCATACAAAAATCCACTATCATTATGGCAGGGATCAACGTTGACCAGATGGAAAGTTCATTGCCATGGGGGTTCAACTTGTTGAAGACGCCGAAAATTGGTGAAACTGTTTTGAGTTAACGATATCACAACAATTGATCGAATTGAAACGTGCAAGACCGGTCAGGGAAACGGTTGAGCTACTCAACCCATCATGACTCATGGGTATTAAAATTCAAGACAAAATCTTGTGAACAAATGATGCAACCGGTCATTTTGACCGGTCCGTAGTTTGGTAAATCAATAACAATGTACTGATACGTAGAAGCATTTTAATATATCATAAAATATAATATAATATACCATAAAATATAATCCTTTACTTGTATATAGACTGAATTTGCACGAGCAAAAATATATCAATAAACTATTCAAAACTGCTATCATATGAACTCGATCTTATTACCGAACAAATATTTCTCCAGGAAATTTTCTCATCAATCACTTAGCACCAACAATTGAACAATTTGTCAATCAAAGTGGTCCCGTATTGTGCAACAATACAATTATCGCATTGTTCTTCCTGACCACCATCGACGGAAGCAAACATTTCTTGGGGGAAAGAAACAAGGAACCAGCAAGTCGGTTATGATATTTCAATCAATTAACGATTCGTGCTAGTCGACAGTCGGCTCTTTCTCCCATTTCTCAGCAAACTACTGACGCATCGCCTTCGGCATCAAGAGTCCTTAAGAAACAAACGCCTCGCCCGACGGGTGGGTTCGTTCAGGCACATTGTTCCCGGACGCTCCCCTCGCTTTTCTCAAAGAAAGCTAGAACAGCGAAATCTCAGCTGGAAGAGGGCAGCAAATGTCGTGTGACTGCCCAGTGGGACATCATTTTTTCCCCGCGCGCACAATATCGGATCCCCGTCGAATACCCAAAGATATTGATGCTTGAGTATACATTGTCGTCTCGCTATCAAGAACACGGAACCCCTGCACAAATGGTAACGATCGCTGCAGGTGGCGATTTTGGAGGTTCCTCAGAAGCACGTCTACGCCCGATGTATTTCGCGGTGTAGACGAACAATGCTATGAGGATTGTCAGAACAAGGAAACACTCCGGGGGAGCCCAGCTCTGCACAACATGCATAACATACCTACGAGGAGCGTTGGCAAATTAGTGATGAAAACGGGAAGTAACAATCGGCAATCGTCAAATGCGCAGCGCACAAAATACGATCGTCGATTTGATATTTCGACAATTGGTGTATAATGGAAAGAATAAAATTTGAAATGCAAGCATAATTTGTTCGTATATGAGACAACGATGCGAACAAACGATGTGTACAACCCCTAACAACAACAGAAAATCTTGATGACATAAATCATTCAGCAGTAGGCTTCGATGATTCGATCGCCCCTACAATCACTATATATTCAAACGGCGTTTTCCCCACCTCTAATCGGCGAGTAATACTAGGTTATGTAGCAAAATGCGATTATAGCCTATTAGGAGATTTTCAACAGCCAGATTATAACAAAGCCAAAGCCAAAGCCAATAGTGGTTAATATGATACACAACTTGTGTCTCATTACACAGCATAGAGAATCATATGAGTAAATTGATTATTTTCAATCGCCGCACTTGTTAAATGAGGATCAACTTTGGATTACCCTTTTATCCTTGGTAACAACAAACATGTTTTCTAATCGTAATGGTAAATGAATCATTTTGAGGATGCAATTTTTCTGTTCTGTGTTCTGACAGCTGACAGCTGACATTTACGCATATTTTCATAACGATTGCAATGCTGCTCAACGAGTGCATAACAAATGGTAATCGTAAGGAGCCAAGCCTGGTGAACGAAACGCATGCGGTAGTAAATCCCAATTATCCCATTATCTCTCAGCGTATAAAATTCCACACGCAAACTTCACACTCCTTTTTGTAAACCTCTTAAATTCTGAAACACGAGATTCCGACATTGATATTAAGGTGAAGGTGGAAGGAAGCCACGAATGGTTGTCTCAATGGTGGTAATTTCTTTCATCTCCCTCCCTCATCTCTCGCCCGAAAATCAATAATTTTGCGAAACAGTGTGAAGAAAATGATCGTTTTCGTACACTTCCCATTAAGTAATATCAACCAAACTCTAATTGATTACTCACAAGATGTTAAATTTTCATCTGCTGTCGCACTTTATAATGAAAAACGTCGGAAAACTCGAGCTAGTGCTCTGAAAGTTAAATTTTCATTTTTCAATTTTCCGCAATGGTTTTGTTTGAATTGGTGAAAGTTATATATTTTTTCGACACTGATGCCAGACAACATCATCGAAACAGCTATAAAAACCACTCAACAAAATGTTATTCTTGAGTCATAGCGTTTCATGTCATGAAAATCAATAAAATAAAATTGTGTTGATAGCAATACAATTATTATGTTTACGTTTAATGGGTCTGTAATGTAAGTTTTGGCAACTTCAACATTGGTTAAGAAAACTCTCCAACGTAAATATGTGAAAAAAATACGATCAACGAAGGAAAATATTAAGGAATTATCAACATCGAGTTACTGTGCGGAAGAACTTGTTAATACCATAGAGCCCCAATTCGCATGTGTTATAAATTTGCTCATGTTACGCTCGTGTATAATCAGAATTTTACATCATATGCAAATACACCTTCTATATATATATATTTATATTTGCAATTGCTCATCGGATCACATCGTTCTTACATTTTACTTTAGCATTGAATTGTTATTCTTTCCAAATGTATTCTAAGACTCGTGTCAGTGAAGCGCCACACAGTCTGATAAGTGAATTGATCTATTTACGTACACAAATCAACACAAACGAAACAAATTGCTCTTTTCTCACAAACACTATCACCCAATTTCTACAAGTAATTTTACCTATACTACTACAATGGCTTCCTTCCACCTTCACCTTAAACTACAAGAACAATCACACTTTCAAATCGATATCCGATATTTTTTATTAGTGTTATAACTTTTTCTAAAGATAGATATATGTTTTGACAACTAAATATCACACTGTTCACAATGACCGGTTTGATAGAAATAGGTATATAAAAACTGTCGGTAGTTCTAGTGTTAAAACTGTTACTCAATTCAGATATAAAATTACAGATAGTGTTTGAAGCCGCTTTCGCTATTTTTCTCCAAAAATAAATATACATCATTTGTTTGTTCTTAATCTTTCATAACAATGTTTTGTCCTACCACGTTATTCCTTTTAAACAGTCTTGGTAATGGTTACCATCATATCACTAATTACGGAGACGTATGTGCTGTGTCATTAATGAACATCGTAACATGATCAGTCAAAGTACCGTCGACCTAAAAATGTCATACGACATTTCGGTTTTTTTCCGTATTATTCATTAGCTGTTCATCGTCCCGTAATTAAACAACAGTGTTCACGAGGAACGCTCACCGCTTGAAACGTTCATTCAACACATTCGCACTTGATAGGGAATAGTTTGTCGGTTGCTTTGATCTAAACAATCCGTTTAATAGCATCCATCGTGTATGGATGTGTGAGTGAAAAGGTGGATGTATGTGTGCAGCTACGCTTGAACCAGAATAAAGAGAGAAGAAGAATGCATACCACTGCAGTTTTAATGTCAAATGACATTAAAACTACAGTCAAAGTAGCCGGAATTAAAGGATGATTATGAGCACGTATGGTAGAATGGAAATAGCATATTTTCACCGCTCTTCTGGGTACGTTCGACAGAAAGAGAGAATATATAAACGTTCAATTGATTGTCGTGTTTGCTGCTGTGCGTTTATTTCAGAGGTGACTGTGGGAACCAAGCAATGCTTTCTTGGTCACATTCGCAATACATATTGAGCTGTGACTGTCGCGCAAGAGCAGTATGCGATGGTTGAGAGAAATGTCGACCGTTTACAACACTGCTTTTAAACCACTTTGTTTTTTGACACCAAAGTACTATCTCTTTCACTTCAGCAGTATTAGAACTGTGTGTAATTTTTAGATTAGAATGAGTTTGAAGATATACAGATATCATAATTAATTAAATCAGAAGTTTAGGTAATTTTGAATATTATGTTCAATTTGGGTCAGGTTCGACGAGTAAAAGAGGTTGTCCGGAAAGTTCGTGCTGATATTGTTCAGAACATGTTTCCTTTCCAGTCGAAAGCTGTTCAAGATACTTTTAATTGTGTCCATAAAGTCGAAGTCATTGCCCTTGAGAGAATTTTGCGGGAATCTGTGATAATCCGAAGGTGCTATATCCGATTAGTTTAGCTGGTACATTTCAGCCAGACTCCAAAATGATTTGTCGTGTTGTCAGAGAGACATAAAGTTTAGCGTTGCCTTTATGGAACATGACGCCCAACACATTGACTACTTTTGGAAGTATGTTCTGGATCGCTGCCTTCAATTCGTCTAATTGCAAACAGTACTTGTGAGAATTTGTCGACTGGTTGCTTGGTAGAAGCTCAAAATACAGAACTCCTCTCCAATCCCATCAGACACAGAGCCTAACATTCTACGGGTGAAGAGTGGCTTTAAGGTTTGCACCAACATTGAACGTTGAAAATATCCCATTTTCATCGCCCATCACGATTTGCTTCTATTCAAATTCTCAATATATGTGAATAATAATCTTCTATATATAGGGTTGGGGAAAAAGAAATGTCGTATTTCTGATCGAAATTTGACGCTTTATTTAACATACTTAAAATTATCCATTCGACTTGCACTGTGGTCACGCGTATTCAAGAGCTTGCCCCTCGGAATACACTCAAGGCGTGTTATTTGACTTAAGAAATCTCAACTAAGTATTAATGAATGACGCTAGTTAATGCATACGTTGAAACGGCAAAAGTTCCACAGGGAACGTTAATGCCATTCAAGAAGAAGAAAATTATCCAATTTAAGTCAAATATGCGCCGTTTTGTTCGCAAACTTGTTGCCATTTAGAAGGCAACTTCATTATCCCTCCTTATAAATTTGTATGGACCGGAAGAGATGATAATCACTTGGAGCAGGTCCGGACTATATGGTGGGTGCAATAGGACATCCCATCCGAGCTTCATAGCTTCTGGCGGGTCATAAAAGATGTGTTAGGCTGAGCGTTGTCCTGGTGGAAAACAACATCATTCCTATTGATCATTTCTGGCCGCTTCTGGTCAATCGCCAGCTTCAAACGGTCAAGCTGCTCACAGTAGAGAACCGAGTTGAGGGTCTGGCCATAGTTGAGCAGCTCATAGTGGATGATTCCCTTCCAATCCCACTAAACACACAGCGAAATCTTCCTGGCCAGTACAGTATCGTACAGCATTGGGCTCATAAACTTCACGAATTTTATAGGTGAACTGCACAGTCACCTATTAAAAAAAAAAAATAGTTGACTTTGCAGCGTCGCGCGAAAAATTGTGATTCGAAGAAGAAACAATAATATGGAGTGCAACGCCGATCCACACCGTTCATCCGTTCCACTCCATTATCTTCTTCGATGGTACTCACGTTCCTAATGTTCCTGATGTTCGTCATCTCAACGTAGAATTACTTGCGTCATTCTTATTGCTACCTAGTTGAAATTTCTATGCCAAGAAACACGCTTTGAGCGTATTCTGAGTGACAAGCTCCACAATATTTGTGACCACATACATGTCAGAAAAAAATTATTTGACGAAAAATTTCTCGGTCGCTCTGAAGGGGCAACACGGATATTGCATGAACATTGAAGAACAAGATCTCGCCACAAGTTCTTCTTTCTTTAAGAACATCATTCCTCATTCTGGATTAATATTTTTGAACACGTGGTTGGAGGAGACGAAACAAATAGGAGAGTGCGATAGATCGATTCTATTGATGTCGTATTCATTATTCGACGCAGTCAGGACAACATCACTCTACGATGTCTTGAGCTGTGTCAATAATCCATGGTCGACATATACGTAAAGATAGATAGCGAACGACTGCGATTCCTGCGACACAATCAAGTGTCGCAGGTTAGTGCGTATTCCATATCTGTGAAGCAAAAATAGTGATGAATGTTCGATTGCAATAAACACACTTCCAGAACAACAATTATAAATGGAAATAGGCTCTACCGTATCAAATGTGTGTTCTGGGTAACAGAGTTACGGTCAAGAGAGTAATCTTGAATGAAAATTGTCGATGATAATGATTTTATACCATTATTGGAGAATTAAGTTTCGGCGGAAATGCAAGAAGATTCAAAGAAAAATAGTTAAGTTAGAGTCCGGACCATGTCTTCTAATTATCCAACCAACATCTAGTGATAATTATCATTCAAATTCTAACAATTTATAATCTTTCAGATCTGTTAATATAATAGAAAGTAAATTGTTTCACAAATACGGATGAATTATTTTGACGTTCATTTTTCGCCAGGGCATAATTGCCACATTTCATAGCACGATTGATAGAACCAGCACATTCATTATAAATAATTTATATGACAGAACAACGTTTTCCGGGTCAGCTAGTAATAGACCCACCGTCAGGTATACTACAATAGAAGCAATACCCATTTCCCCATTTCAGCGTGACGTGACAACGTTTTGACTCACCAAAAACAGGTTTTTCTCGTTTTCATGTATAAATCACACGAATTCCAAATAGTAAACGATGTCAAAGTGAAATTGAGAAAATTTCTTACAACAATCCTCAATTGGAGAATATTTTATAGTTGGCTTGTTGCCAGTCAAATACTTTTGTCAAATTACAACACCTAACTTTTTGCATGTTTCGGACTGTTGAACATTAATGATTCATTACATAAATTCAGTTCCGTTTCATAGTCTTTTATAGCCGTCCATATTGAAAATGAGAAGCGTGTATTTTCCTCCAACGAGACAGCATTTGAACGGAATGAATGTTGATTTTCTTTATTTCATTTTTCTACTTTACGACAAAACTATATTACCTTTTTTGAAGAGATCAAACACGTCAGTTATGTTAGTAAAATATATTGAATAAAGAAACATCATATAAACTTCCGTTCAAATCGTTTCATTCGTTCTTTTCTATCGGTCACTTTCGACCAATTTCATAGATCGTTAAAACATTCAAACACACTTACAATACATTAGTTATGTTTTATTTAACACCCAAGATATCCATAGAAATAGTTTATATGGCATATAAATATAATTATGTAGTTTTCAAAACACGACCTTCTGAAACACGAATGGTGAAGCATAAAAATTAAATTCGTTCCGAAGAATTCATGTTATAACTAGTTTTTAGTCGGATAACGTTTTATATTTTCTCCTAAAACTAGATCTAAAATTGTCTTCCTTGATACATAACCTCATGAAATGGGTCACTTGTGTTGTTGAATAGGAATTACAAGAAATAGAGTAAGCTCGAATTTAATTATAATTGCATTTTGCTAGCCTCGTGGCTTTATGGAGCGAACACGGGAAATCAACAGGGTTATCACCACATCACATCACTTTACTTTCCACCTCACGGAGTTCATATTGTCATGTGAAGATAGATTAGAAAAGATTACGAGTCGTGTAAGTGAATGTGTAAACAAAAAAAAAACAAATTGAAAACTCTAGTTTTTGAATCTTTTGTGCAAATATTCGTGCTTTGATGTGCCTATTTGTGATGGACAAAAATAGTAAGGAAGATTTTTCTTGCTCTTTGTATACCTAGACAATACTTTCATAACTGAATCAATTATCAGTCAAATTACCCCAATCATGTAGCTTTCAATTGCTACCTGGAACGTTTTACCAAGACCTTCTACTACACGATGGGCAGTTTGGTCGAATCATTGCTTCGCCGAAAAATAGTTATTAATATTTATTCAATCAATTCCAAGAAAGTGCCAGAAACAGCTAGGTACAGGGTTGCCAACTATAATTCAAAAAAATCACGAAGAATGAAAATAAAAATCAGGATAGCTGATTTTGGTTTGTCCGGAAACCTTATGTCGCATTATAACTCAATTTTATATCCACAGTTTTGTATCACAATTTTTTGCGCTTTTACGCTGCTAAAATTTTCTATCCTCACTGAACATGTTTGCTTCCTCATCGAAAACTGTATTTACATTACTTAGCTTCACATATTTCTTACCGACTAATATTCCTCCCATTGTTTCTTTTCCAAATCTATTTCTAATGTTTGTTTTATTAAGATTGAATTAACAAAGTCATTTTATCGATGCTGAGGAATGTAAAAGAATTAATGAGCGTGGTATAAACTCTCACATGAGTGAGAAAGCTACAGCATCACTACAGCAATCAATCCATCGTTCATGGCTTGAAACGAATCTTTACTCAACAAATGAGAAAATCATATCAGCAGTGGATGACTTGTTGGATTGTCCTTATGTTGATGACATTTGATTTGGTTATAAATAGATTTACTATAGTCGTACCATTAATCTTTATTCTACTCTAAACCAGACGGACAAATAATATATATTAAATCTTTTTTATTGACAATGGATTTTTTCTATTGAGTAATTTCACACTCCGAAATGTACCCCTACATTAATACCTCGGGGCTACATCTAAATACACATTATCCTCAACAAAGCAATGGTGTTCCTCAAACTTAATCTCGTTACAATTTCATTAGTTCGTTAGACAATCTGGTCTCAAGATATTTTCTAGCACTGTTTTTGAAAAGCCCCGAAACATTTGATAAAAGTGTTACGTACAGCTTTGCATCAAGAGAATTTAACCTTATGTAAAATATATACAAGTGCGGGCCGTAGAGCTATTATAACAGTTCTCATTTCCAACTAATAAAACTTTGGCATGGAAATCAGTATATTTATCACGGATAATTTTCATTCTGATTAAGAAAAATCAGGAACATTTAAAAAAATCTGGCAGAAGTGAGTGTATGTCAGGATATCAGGGAACATGCTAAAAAGTCTGGGAAATCCTGAAAAATCAGGAAGGTTGCTATCTCTGGCTAGGAAGGAGATTTCTAAATAAGTAACTTGTAGCTTTAAAACCATTTCCTGTTAACCTGTTCGTGTTCATTTATCGCCCATGATATTATATATAATTATCAGTAAGCTACAATCTTTCAAAAAATCAAAACTTATCGTGGAACCCGGTAAGGTTTCATTTTCGCTGATTGATTGGAAGTTACATGTGTTTTCGTTTTCATAGCCACCCTGACGACTCTTTGGCTATGCGAATATATTTGCTGCTCAGAATTTCACATAACTTTCATAGAATTTTTACCATTTCTGTAAGGCATCATCTGGACGTTGACTGCGAATGAAGGGCTTTTAGCTAGTTTCAATATGACGGATAAACTGAAAATATCGGTCTTATGAGCTGGTTAAAAATACACAATGAAAAAATCCCAGTAACACTGATTGAAACGAATCGAAATTCCCGTTGGACAGAGTTAGGAACGGCGGCACATATATCGCCGTAGTGGATGAACAAAATATTGTTTGGAACAAAAATAAGGAAGAAAAAAAAATAAGAACAGGCAGCAGAAGAATGGAAAAATCTCCTTGAAAAACAAAATCTCGAGTGCCACTTATGATCGAACAATCAATGAAGGAAAACAATTGATAAGAGTATGTGCTGGCTGCGGCTGCTGCTGCTACTGATTTTTTTCCTACTACACATAAATATGTACGAATATGCTTCACAACTGGCGGTGGTGGGCTTTCCTCGTCTTTCAATTATTACACATCCACATCCGAGTGAATATGCAGGTATGTGCGTCACGGTTGGTCCCTTTTGTTTGTACAAACTTCATTCACCTCCATGCCTGCACATATGTATGCCGAGCGAGTCGCTGCGGATACCCCATTTTAGACGTGTTCTTGATGATGCGCACTCAGGAGAACAGCACGCTCCTCGGTAGTCTACGAGAGCGCTAAGGGTACATGATGGAATTATGGGCTATTCGGCTCGCCGGAACTCGCATTCCAATGATCTTTTTTTTTTATTTAGATTATGCAAAAAATTCCCAATTTTCAAGAAAAAATATAGAAAAATATATCGCCATTGGTCCTGAGACCATGTAAACCATAAAAAAACAAATACAATAAATAATTTCGAAAACAGAATTCAAATTTTCTGCAAGTATAGTATTTGTTTGAAAAAAAAAACAACTAATTGACGTTAATTTGAGATGTCGATTATCTGAAACGGTCTAATAGTTGGAAAGAATTTTTAAAAAAGGGCATTTTTCGGAAAAAATGGAAAAAAAGATTATTCGGACCACCCTAAATATCGAAATGGTCACGCTAACGTAGAAATAAAAAATACAGGTGTAATCTTTTGCAATAAACAACAAAACTTTAAATTTTCACAATAATCTGAGGACCAGTATATCGGTTTGGCATGGAATTGCTGTATAGGTCGCACTCGATTATCCTGAATTCGATTATCCGGAGTATTTTATTTTTATTTTTTTTTATTTTTAGATCAGAAATTTTGAATAATTTGTCAATCTATCTATCTATCTATATATATATAAAAATCTCGTGTCACGGTGTTTGTTACCGAACTCCTCCGAAACGGCTCGACCGATTTTGATGAAATTATACTCAAAATACTTGGTAGGTATGAGAACTATATATGGTATATATTGGTAGGTTGTAAACTATATATGATACCGGTAGGATACCGATAACCATACATTTAATACCGAATAGGGTGGCTCTATGCAGAAAAAAAGATGTGGATAATTTTTTTTCAAAAATTTGACTTCATACCATACATATAACCTTAAATTTTGACCATAATTTTTAATTGCAATTTTATTATTTTTGTGTCAAAAATATTCTAATAATTTAACCGTTGTTCGTTTTTTCAGCAGAACGAATTCATTTAAGTTGTTCAATGACTGATGGCGTAACGCCCACTTCATTGAACATCCACAAATGCACAAGTAACATCAATTCATCTAAAGCAGGGAGCATCTCCGATGAGCTGGAAGCCTTTTTGAATGAGCACAATGAGTTATCGAAATTCTTCAATACATTAGTGTGTTTTATTCAACACACATCATTTGAATAAAATTGAAGGTAGCTAGGTAGAGGAGGGGGCTGGAATAGGGGTTGTTCCATACATTGTTAGTTTCGATTACTGCCCATGTTTGCATAGGAGACGTAACACCAACACCATTAGTGTTGGGAAAACGCAATTTTGTTGTTTTTTTGACAACAAGCGAACCATGTAAATTTCCAATGAAATAATCTGTCCAGTTGAAGGATATTATCGGGAAAAAGAGGGCCTAGTAGATTTTGCGGATTAAAACATATTTTTGACGTAGAACTACGTTTTGCATTAAGGGTGCCAAATCAGAAAACAGGTCACGTTTTTATGAAATAAAGTTAAAGTTAATAACTTTTTTTGCGAGGAGGCGATCTGGCGTAGTGGTAACATCCATACCTCTCACGCTCAAGGTCACGAGTTCAATTCTCACTCCCGACATTCTTCCCAAAATGGAAGTTAAAAGTGACGAACCAGCCAAAATGTGTTGAAAATCACTATAATACAGAAAATAAAACTATTTTTGCCGCGAACGGATTTTGGCGATTTACATACTAAAAGAATCGGAAATTCCGTAAGATTTGTTTAATATGCTAAACATTAGAATCCCCTGGTTTGTAAATGGTTAAAATTCATGAAAACTTTAAGCGTTTCCATTTTTCCATACATTTGTTCTGTCCATTTGTGTGCTTTCCCGAACACAGCTGGCAATAACGAGCAACTTATCGACGACCAACGGAGGGGAAATTGTAGGATCTAAAGTCTCTGTGAACAAAGGAAAACTAGAAGAATGAAGGGGAATACTTGCCTAGAGTATAAACAGTGGATCTCGCTGAGGCAAACTTTCATAGGGCATCGGACTGTTAAGCAATCTAGTTCACTTTGATTTCCCTGCGCTTCGATTTAAGATTGGACACCACCAGTGGTAATCCAACTTGGATATCGTCGTTTGGTTTTTCTGTTCGTTTTCCGCGATATTCGTATCGAGTGTTTTTCTTCCCGCGCCATAAATTGAACGCTTCGCGTAGTGTGTGATGAGCAAGAAGAAGAGGAAGGCAGGCTCGAGCCCTGCAAAAAAACGAACGCATTGCCAGGGGCAATAAAATTTCGAGGCAAGCCTCATCTAATGATGCACGCGATGTTGGTGCAGTGCAAAGCGCTCGCACTGAACCGAGCCTTCGCGAGTGTGACACCGCATCGAACAACAGCGAAGTAGACGATTTCGATGCGTCGGTCGAAAATGTAAACGCCGTTACCCAGGCAGCAACAAAAATCAAGCTTCCCCCGCTGGGGGTGAAGGCGGTCGCTCTTGACAAACTCAGCAGCGAATTCGCATCGATGGCTGTTACAGCAGAGTATAGTGATCCCCGATAATCGTTCGATTAATCGATTAATCGAATACTTCATACAGAAATCGATTATTAATCGAACGAATACTGAACAACCAATAATCGAAGCGAACGAATAGTTTACGTCGATTAATCGATCCAAGCCCAGAGCAAAAAACAGGAAGTGGGTTATATCTATGGTATAACCGCAAGGGTGACGTTGGACTATCGTTGATTTAGAGATCATTTGTTTGAAGTTGAATCTAAATCCATTCTGAATGAATCAATAAATGAATATTTGGGGGACGAGAAAACGAGAGCGTTACGTTGGAGGCACAAGGTGTTATGCATCCAATATAGGATACGAAAAACCTTGTTCTGAAGAATAATCTTTACCAGCTTTCCTGCTAACTGTACTTGATTAACAAATCACAAACCCAAATGTATTATATGGATATTTTATGGATAGAAAACATTAAAATAAACTCTTTCGCTTGAATGTAATTTTCAATTCCAAAGGGAACTGGCAGATTATTTTCCAGCAACGATTAGATATTTCCAAATTTTCCTCGATACTGGAAGCCCACCAGTGGTTAATGCTAATTCGATAACCACCTGTTAATAGCACTTGGTTGAAACATATTTGGTCACAGTGTTACATGGATAGAAAACATTCAAATAAACCCTTTCACATGAATGTATTTTTAAATTCCCAGAGGAACTGATCGATTATTTTCCGGATCTTTCTCGATGCTGAATGGCATCCAAACGGAAAGAATTCCGTGCGTGTATGTGTGTGTGTAGCGGCTGCTTCGATGGTCATCTTCTCTTCTCCTGAAGGATCGGCTTCTCTGTGCTCCCTCACAGTTTCAAACAAACTGTTTGCGTTTCAGGGCAGATCTCGATCCTTCGCTGTCCAGCACCCTCAGCAACAATGTTGTCTTGTCGATGTCCTCACGAAAAATGAATGCGTCTCACCACCAGAATATCGCTTAAGTATGCTTTTTGTGCGTGATTGAATCGAGAGAAGGCGTGGTTTACGATGGCAATTTGGAAGGCAAACTAGAGGGGAATGAACTCTCTGAGCTCGAAACTTTCGGCGACTGAGCAATAATCGATTGCGTACGCATACAATATTGGATACGGAAATATCCTACTGATGGGGAAGAATAATCTTCAGAAGCTTTCCTGCGAATTACACTTGGTTGAAAAATTACAAAATCAAATGTATTTGATCGCTGTGTTATATGGTTAGAAAACATTAAAATAAACTCTTTCACATGAATGTATTTTTAAATTCCCAGAGGAACTGGCAGATTATTTTCCAGAAATGATTAGATCTTTCTGGAACTTTCTCGATGCTGAATGGCATCCAAACGGAAAGAATTCTGCGCGTGTATGTGTGTGTAGCGATGTCTTCCCGGGGAACCGTTTGTGGCATCACTTTCCTCCTGATGGATTCCCTTCTGGCCTAGGGTGCACAAACAGGCTCTTGGTGACACCGTTCATCCGCGCTTTCATGATAAACGAAGAGTTTCACCACAACAGCGACAACATGCTCCAATCGCTGTTCAATTAGAACTGAGTGGATTTCCGAGTGGCGCTCGCTTATATACCGATTGGTGATTTCAATAGCCTGTTTTGAAAGCAATTTTAAGACTATTGAAACAAGTTTTTGGATCAAAAAGTAACAAGTATAGAACGCGTAGACATTTTATCTTTCGAATGAAGTGTTTATCATACCATTTCGTTCAGTTGTTTAGGAGCTATTAACGCTCAAAATCTCGGTCTCCGGCGTAACGCTTTCGTTTTCGAAACTTTGATTTTACACCCCGGTATAGAAATGAAAGACGTAGTCCTACGTCAAAAAAAGTACGGCCACTGCAGTTTTATCCTGAAAATCAACCAATGACGGCGCTCCCCTTAACTCGTAAACGAAGCTCAATGCCGTCAACGCGAATTGACCTTCCTTTACGAGTTTAGGGGAGCGTAAAAGATAATAATTGTTTTTCAGGCGGAATGAATACGTTTTTGATTCCAGATGGCTTTCTAACAAATTTGAAATATTAGTCTAACTTATTATTGCTTTCAGTATGACGATTAATCGATTAATCGATTATTTGGGGCGATTAATCGATTTTGGGGCGATTAATCGATTAATCGTATCGAATAACAAACTGCTGAAAAGTATTCGATTAGTTGATGAACGATTAATTTCAAAAATCGGGGATCACTAGCAGAGTACAAGCTGTGTGGCATTATTCAGTCTTTTTCCAAGCAGCTAACATTGTTTCTTTTTCGTCATCATAAGGGCTTCGTTGGTGCCTTTGGGAATGCATCAATGCATTAAACTGACGTTATGGCGAAGCAGGCGTTAAGGTTGTGCGCCAAAAAATTATTTGGGGAATACCAAGCATCTTGAATGTCTTACTGGAATGTTATAAGTTATTTAGGTTCGCGTGCCAGTCGCAAAACTGCCTTCAACTAGGATTGCATTTGCGCTAATATTGATCATAATGAAGCATTGCTACTGTTTTCGAGGTTGTTGATATTAACAAAAAGATTTTATTTCGCTTGATTCACCAACAAAGTAAATTTCGTTTTGGAATTTTGTATGTGATTAGGTTTCGCTTGCCAGTAGCAAAACTTCCCCCACTAAGGGTTACAGCTGCGCTTCTCTCAAGCATGAGAAAGTAATGCAACTTTTTTTGAGGCCAGTAATATAAACAGAAACATTTTTTTAAAATAGCGCAAAATGATGCGAAATGTTTATATTCCTAGTAGTTTCAAGCCACCAATGTATGGCTCTGTATGCATGCTATGGCAAACGCTTGTTTTGCGCTTGGTTTACGTTGTACGAAAGATGCCTAGAGGTGCGATTCCTTTGAGGCAATACTAAATAACATGTAGCATGATATTTGATACTTGTGTTGTCATTGTTGTTGTTTCCATGCGGCGCCAAAGATATACTGATGTAGTTATGACATGTGGAATAATGGTGATGGTGTAACATGTACATAATCGACTGTTGCCGAGTCTATGTCAATTGCGAAAAAGGCCACTGGAATAGCGTTCGAGGTAAATTTTCAATGCATTGACATGAAATAAATTACGACATACGATCAGCTAGTGTATTTTTTTACGAGGGCAAGAATGAATCATCAATCAATTATCGTCAACTGATTCTACAATGAAAAAACTATTTCAGAGATTATTCTACTAAGCAGTTGTTTCGAAAATTTCACAGCATTATAGAATAATATCCGAAGGTATAAACAAGCGACTTCTATAATATAACAGTGTAGTTCTACGTCGAAAATGCGGTCGTATCTTGGACACAACCTCCTATAATTTTTTTATTTAGAAAACGCTTGCGTCTATTTATGCGGACAATCAATCGTTTCAATGAACATTTGTTCGCAAAGCTAGACGTAATCACCAGGTTGCTCTGTCTGTAGCGTTGGTGTTTACATTTCCGATAAAAGTCAAAACGCCTCTGTCGGGAGTTTCAATTGTTATCGGATAAAATCAAGAAGGTTTGGATGAAATTTAGTGAAATGTCACGAAAAGGTGCTCTGGATTTGTTGCGAGGCTAGAATAGTATTTTTTCCTGAATACTGGAATGTGATAAGAACAGCAGGTTCGTGTTTTTTCAATTAATTGAATTTCTAAAGGCAATCCGGTAATTTTTGCAACATGATTTACCGATATCGCGATCAATCATATAAAGATGGTGGAGTGATTTACACCAGCGGTATGAGTAAATGCTGAGTATGTGGAATAATTCTTTGTCGAATCCGAGGAGTTATAATTCTAAGAACCAATATTATTTTAATTTTACTACTGATCTGATTGTTTCATTATCTACTTGAAGATTCAAATGCAGAAATTTAGGTAGTTATAACGTTAAAAAACCAAATTGCTTCTTTTTGTTCATCACAGAAAATAGTAGTTATATGAGCAATCTATCAGTGGTTTCTTATATTCATCTATTAGGAAACACTAAGTAAAAATACACTATCGTGACAGGCATGTTAGGACTCTACAAAGAATGTGATTCAAATGAAGATTTAGCTTATAGCACATAATACTGATAATGGTTGATTTTCGAACGATGTATGAAAGCTGTGTGGAACTACGTCTGTTATGCGGACAAACAGTGATTTTTCGGAAACGTTATTTTCAAAATTGCTCAAATGTTTTCGAACAAAAAATGTCTGTTTGCATGTTGAGCAAACGTATTACATTGCGTAGAATGCAAAACGGCGAAAACGTCGATTTTGATCATTTTGTCGTTCACGTCTCCTATACAAACATGGACAGATTATCCGCAGTAGATTTATATACGTAGAAATTTCTAAATTAAAATGAATACTTTGAATTCATATTTAAACATACATAATATGATAATTCAATGAAATATGGGTGTCGTTAGGATGTAGCTAGGATGAGGGTCCGTTTAATATGTTTCAATCTGGTTATCCACAGCGTACTTTTTGCTTCGAAAATCATAAACTCTAATGGAAATATTAATTCAATAATTATAAATAATATGATCATTCGAAAAATCTTGGACGTAGTGAGGAAAAGAAAAAGTTGGAGTAGGAGTGTTGAAATTGTTCCAAGGAATACAAAATCACTACCTTCGAATCCGCTTGGGTAGTCCAAGATGTTTTTTTTTGAATTCTCAAAAGATGTCTAATTAACATCTTCATATGTTACGATATTATCGCGGAGTGAAATTAATAAAAGTTGTTTGTAAAATATTTATTTTATTAATTATAATTATTTAGTATTCATTTTTTTCATGTGCATCAGAGTACTAATGAAAGTGGTCATCTCAAATTTACGGAAAGGACTTCCTGAAAAATGTTGATTCCCGCAAAAAATACACTATACAAAATTTCAGCTCAATCGCACTTTATTTACTAGTGTCGCAAAGGCGTTAAAGTTTGAGTTTTTCGAAAACCGTAAAATCGCCCAACGTACATGAGTAATTAAAAGTAAAGTAAGTTAAATGTACATTTCATGGGAGAGTACATAATTTCGGAGTTTTGGAAAAAATATTGTTTGATGCCAAATGACTTCAAATTGCATGCAACGTCGAGATCTACTGTCATCTCGATTTTTTGTCATCTAGGTCTGAGAGAGTCGATTTTTGATAATATCCCTTGGGTTATTTTACGGTTTTTCAAAAAACTCAAACTTTGACGACCTGGCGATAAAGTCCGATTGAGCTGAAATTTTGCAATTTTGTATTTTTCGTGAGAATCAACATTTTGCTTAATGTACCTTTCGAAAATTCGAAAGTCACTTTTTCCATGCATTCATTGACACTCTAATGTTCATAATATGCAACAGAGCAAAAATTGAATCCGGGTTTTTTGAATAAGGATTACGTCTTTCGGGAACATATTGGGGTACAAATTGAAAATCAAAAATCGAGCACATCGTGAAAATTGTCCAATTTCAAACGCTTGTTGCTCAGTCATTTCATGATGGATTGATGAAATTTTTGCGGTAATCGATTTCGGTACTCCATAAAAAAAATTTCTATCGAAGAAAATAATATATGTCATGAAACTAACTATTGAACAATCGAAAAATCTCAACCCCTATCTTAACGGAAATAGCCACTTCTGATTGATCGAAATTGACGACACATGACATCAAAACCAAGGAGAAAAACCTGGGAGAAATCGGCATTGCAAATATATAAAAGTAGGGGGAGCTTTTCTTCCTACCGAAATGTATTCCCTAACAGAGATATCAAAACCAAGGTGCCTGGCGGAAACCGGCATTGCAAATATGTGCAAGCTGGGGGCATTTTTATATTGCATGTAAGGTGAGTGATACGATTAATTTTAGCAAATAAAATTTAAATTTGGAACTTTAATGTGGGTTGCTTCGTAAAATTTCATATCGATAACGGATTGTGTTTTGTGAAAAATTTAGCACAAGCGAAAGTGTAAAATTGTATATGGTAGCAGTTGTGTTAAAAATGACTTCATATATGAAACGATTTATTTCAATTTCCATAAATAAAAACCAAGGTATGTTGCCGTTCGAGAACGGGTCTTTTGGTCTAAGCTGTCTGTTTTGTTGTATTCATTTTCACCCAAGAAAAGTTCACACGGTGAGAAAAAGGTGAAGAAATATTAGATATTAATGATTTCCCATATGCTCTACAGTCTTCAGATAGTCTTAGTTGTTGTTAGTCGAATAAAAATTTGTTTTGGGTTGAATAAACACTCAGAAAGTCATTATCATTATCAAAGAGTTTAACTATGTAAGTCTTCAAACATATCCAAAATCAACAGTTAGCCTACCGGAATCCTACGTCAACTATGCGGTCGTGTCTCAGACACAACCCTCCTGTGACTTTTGCGTTACGTAATTTGTGCACGACGCCTTACATAAAGAGGGCTTAAAAGGATCAAAGCTCCTAATTTACACCATCTCACATCGGAAGACGTCTGAGTTTTTCCAAAGCTCACAAAGCTGACTGTGGGGCATGATATGTTATGACATAGAATGTTTTCAAAAGAATACATTTTGCTATTTACAATATCGAAAAGTTCTTCAATGTATAGGTTAAAAAAAGGTCAATTTGGTTGGTCCTGATGGTTTTAACGGATACTGGCGTGTTTTACGGATGGAGGAACAGTATTTTTCAACCAGGAATATTGATGGAAGTTCGTGCATGGTTTGGGCGGGATTCTGTGCAACCGTAATCCTCGAAATAGCTTTCACATGATACAAAATGAATATCAAGGATTACATACATGTTCTATAATCCTCTCTCCTACCGTTTTGCGAAATATCGTCGCAAAAAATTCACATTCCAGCAAAACAATGCTATTATTCATACTTGCTCTCCAGACTTGAATCCTGTTGAAAATCTTAGGGGGATCCCTGTACGCAGAATCTATACTGAGGGAAAGCGGAACACCACAATTGATAAGCTCAAGGCTGCAATATCGGAGACATGGGAAAATATCGAGATATCCGCTCTGCAGAATTTGGTAAATAGTATGCCAACACGAATTTTCCGGGCTATCAATCGAAATTGTAAGGTTACCAATTATTGACATGTTAATCTGAGAATTGTTTTGAATTTTTCATTGATAATACTTACGTTTTGTTACGTTTTTTTGAAATGGTTTTATATACACTGGACAGTTGAAATTGTCATATTTAAGCCCAATAAATAAACAAACGGAATTTTCGGAATTTTTCGTCAAAGAAATTTCCTCCGACTTGCACTGTGATCACGCGTATTCTAGAGCTTGCCACTCAGAATGCATTCAAGGCGTGTTATTTGGCATAGAAATCTCAACTAAGTACTAATAAAAATGACGCAAGTAATACTACGTTGAGACGGCGAAGTTCCTCTAGGAACGTTAGTGCCATTGAAGAAGAAGAAGAAATAAACAAACGACTCTTTTGAACGAAATTGATGTTAAATATACTTTATTCTAAGTATTCAACAATGTATGAATATATCTTGTTGAAATTCCAACTGTGTTACAACGAAGTATATTCAGGGTGGTCTTATAGAAGTTGGACAGAGTGTATGTCATCGTCGTCATCGTAGAGCCTCAAACTCTACTTCCTCGTCATGCACGGTATTGTCTAGGTGCATCAATTTCCGATGAATCGAAAGTATGCGTTCTCTTACAACCGACAACGGGATATCGGCATTTTTCCAAGCCTCCAAGCCATCTAACTTTCCTTGGCGTCCAGAAAGCTCACGCATGAGCTTTTGATTGTAGCTGGACTTGACCATTTGAATAATATTTTGATCCATGGATTGTAACAAGGCGATGAATATTTTATTTCGATTTTCAAAACATAACTCCTTTTCCCAGGACGCACCAGACAATGTCTGGCTACGACACTGTAATATACAAATAAATCAGTGCAAATCAAAGTTATTTTGTTTTTCAATTCTTTTTTATTTTTTTTTAGGTTTGATTATCCGCAGTGAAAAAAAATAATATTCCGGATAATCGAGTCACGCAACCAATTTGCACAAATATACCTCTGACATACATATATCAGATTACCTTTACGACGGCAGTCGAACAACTGAACCGCTTATTGTTATTGTTATTGTTTATTCTCACAAACTTAAGACATTTGTCTTTTATGTTCAAGATACAATATGGTGATTAATGAAGTGCGTCATTCTCAAAAACATCCCTAATTGACTGACAAAAACATTTCTTATTCACTGGCAAAAATGCTCTAAACAACCTCTATTAAAACTCTTAATTGAAGTCATTGTTTGTAGCTCATGCGGTAAAGCATTCCAATAACTAATACCTCTTACAAAAATCGAATCCGAGTAATGTGACGTTCTGCATCGTTGAATAGCGAATTTTTTCCCTCTTTGCGATCTCAGAGGAACAAGTTTGTTGAATAAGTAAGTTGGTTGTTGTGTTTTTATTAGTCGATATATTAAATGAACAGTCCTCATTTTGGTAAATTTTTCAAATGAGCAGCCTAGTAAAGTGTGTTGTAAATGAGTCACGTTTGAATACCGGTTGAGATTATAAACATATCTTATACAGCAGTTCAGTGCAACTTTCAAACGACCTCGGGCATATGCAGAAGCTTGGGAGAGTATGAAATCGCAGGATAAAAAATGAGGGTAAATCAAACTTTTAAATAATGTGAGCTTAGTTGACAAATTTAAAAACTTGGTTTTCAAACCTAGGGATCTTAGGCATCCATAAATTTGTCCGCATTGCTTCAAAATAAACGCATCCCATTCCAGGTTATTTTGAATTTTTACGCCAAGACTAGTTACATTGTCGAAAAATTCAATGCGTCTATCTTTAATGAAAAGAAGAGGTTCAAACCTTCTGCCATTACGATTGATATAAATTGATTGAGTCTTATCAGCATTTAAAGATAGCGAATTTTGCTCAGCCCATGCTGCAATGTTCCTCAAATTTCTATTTATAAGATCCGCTGATTCTTCCTGTGACATTCCGGTGCAATCAAAGTATATTTGAACGTCGTCTGCAAAAATATGGATTTTGCACCCAATGAGTTTACAAGGAAGATCATTTATATATAACGAGAAAAGTACGGGTCCCAAAACAGAACCCTGAGGAACACCGGAGCTAACGTGTAGAGAGTCTGATAGAACATTATCGTGAAAAACCCTCTGATATCTTCCAGTTAGGTATGACTGGATTAGTTGCATTGAATCCCTGCGAAAACCGAATTGATGCGATAGCTTATGACATAACATACCATGCGAAAGTGTATCAAATGCCTTTGAGAAGTCAAGCAAAATCAAAACAACTGAACCTCCTTTATCTAATACCATCCCAATATCGTCGCAAATTTTAAGCATTGCAGTTTTGGTGCTATGAGCCTTGCGATAGCCAGACTGATATTCATACAATATACCATTGTCCGCTTCGTAACTACAAATTTGGGATTTCATTATTGATTCCAAAGCCTTTGATAGTGAACTTAATATGCTCACTGGACGAAGATTGCTCATAGAATTGTTTGATGATTTTTTCTTGATTGGAATAATTTTCGCAGTTTTCCATGCCGTAGGATACGATTTTGTTCTGATTATAAGATTGAACATGTATGTTATCGGTTTAATTATGAGAGGGAGTATTATTTTTATATATTTGATTGGAATTCCATCCAGGCCAGTTGCATTGGATTTAATACCATGAATGGCATTTATGACATGACACTCCTCGATATCAGTGAAGTTGAAAACTTGTGGTACGGAGCCAATACTTCCACGAGATAGATCATTTTGCGTGAAATTGCTCACAAAAAACTGATTAATTTCATCGGCACTGAAATTGCTAGATCCTCCAAAGGATGTATTTTTAAATCCTAGCGCACGAAGGCGAATCCAAACGTCTTTACTTGAAGTCGTATTTGCAAATTTTTCATTGAAATATTTTTTCTTAGCATCATTTATTAGTTTTGTTACTCTATTCCTTAAGTGTTTGAACATGGTATGATCTTCTACACGCATTGATCTCTTCCATGTACGATATGCTAAATCACGGTCTATCATTGACCTCGAAATGTTAGAATTGAACCAAGGTTTGAACTTGGAGCGTTTAGTTACAGTTTTCAAAGGAACAGTGTTCTCAAACAGTTCTTTGATATGTCTGTTGAAATAATTAACTGATTCATTAGAATTGCCAATACTATAAAAATAATTCCAATCAATTTGATTAAACAAAGAAATCGTAAGCCCAGGGTCGATTCGGTTAAAATCACGGTAACAGAATTCTTCAGATGTAAGAACGGTGTCTATATTAACAGAGGCAAATAGCAAGTCATGGTTGGACATAAACGGAACGCCGATTTGATTGAAACGCAAAATATTGTTTATGTTGTTAGTTAAAATATGGTCAATTTGTGAACAACCATTTCTATGAAAATGAGTAGGCTCGTGACCAACTGAGTGAAACGAGAAGTTGGACAAACAGTTTAGAAAATGTTTGGTCTTGTCAGATCTCCCATCAAGCAAGTTGGTATTAAAATCTCCCAGAAAAAGGACGTTATCATATTGATACCTAGGATCACTCAAAATTTCATTTAATACATGCGAGCAATCATACATGGGAGGGTTATAAAAAGCACCCACCAGTAGTTTGACAGCATTTACCTCGATTTCTATTAAGACAAACTCAACATTTTGAGCATACATATCTCTCGTTGACTTTTCGATAATTTTGAACTTTATGCCATTTTTCAAATACACTAGAACACCACCTCCAAGTCTACCAACCCGGTCGTTTCTTAATATTGTGTAGTTATCAATTTCTAAAACTTCATTCGAAATGTTATCATTCAACCACGACTCACCTATACACATTATATCTACTTTTGAAATGTGAGCAATATTTCTTAATTCATCAAGTTTAGATAGGTTCTTAGCGCAAATGCTTTGACTATTCATGCAGCATATCGACAATTTATTAGCAATTAGAGCAGACTTCATCACAACACCCGCGATACACAAGCTTGAAGAGGCATTACGACCAGATCCACTACTCATATGGATACAATACTAATACAGCAAGAGCCACAAAAAATCACAGGATTACAATCTACAAACACAAAAACTAACAAAATAAAATTACCACAGGTTCACTACAAATACAATCTTTAACAAGTGACGCATTAAAAACTACACATTCTAGCACAAAAAAAAAACGGGCCTCCCGAACTTCATCCTCAGGAAGATGGTCCACCTTTGAACTCCAGCCAGATTCTGTTATCGTTGATTGTTGACGACTTGACATAGCTCATCCTCCGATGTCACAGCACATTCCGCACTACTGTTGGGCAACAAGACGTAGACTATTCCTCCTCTGGTAGATACACGACTCAGCTTTCTCTCCTTTTTCAGTTGAAGGGCAATGGATTTTATCCTCCTAACTTCCGGAACCAAATTCTCGTTCACGTACACGCGTTTTTCCGATTTAAATCCAATTTGAGCTAATGAAAGTGACCGATGCCGTAGATACTTTCCAAAGAAGTCGTTGCGTTGATTGGTAATGGCAAATTGCACCAATATGTAGCAGTTAGCACCTTCTCGGATTGGTGATCTTGATAGCCTTCGAATGTCGACCAGCGGAACAGATGCAGCTGAATACCCTAACGCCAGACACCATTTCCGAAAGTAACTCATCAAATCCTCATCTTGAATATAAGGAACACCACTAATCATCACATCGTTGCATAGTTGTGATCTTTTGATTGAATTTGTGTTGTGTATAACATCCTCTTTCACTTGCGATAATTTCGTGTTGATATCCACAAAGTCAGCTCGAATGTCTTCCAGGCCTCTATTCAATTCATCTCGTAGCTCAGTACCCAATTGGCTGATTTGGTTCTGAGTAGCTTTGTTTTGCGCAGCCATCAATCTTGCTAACTCGTTGTTCGAAATGTCCTGATGCGGCGAATCAGACGAAAATTCAGTTTTATTTCGCTTGTCTACATTGGACGAACCCTGCTTCACCGACATGTTGATTGTTTTGCTCCGCAAACACAGTTGATTCATCGGCGAACCGAGAACAATAGGTGGATGATATGACAGATAGCGTGGATATTGACGAACAACTTGATGATCAAAAATGAAAATGCGTATTTTTCCAGACAAATCGTCTCTGGATCACTTCAATAACGACAATTATGGTAGATCAGTTGATGATCTCGCGATTTGAGCAGGATGAGAACCTTATCCGATCAATAAACAGTGCTAGTTATAGTTTTTAATGCACTCGATAGACGAATCACGTCCACTTCATTTCTACCACAGTATATAGTTTAAATAAGCTTAGGAACCAACACGCTCGATAGTTGCAGCGCGATCGTTATTTATTTTCCTTCAGAGAGCGTTGCGTGACTTATGCGCCACGCTGTATATAGTGTAAATTGTAATACAAAATAGGTTGTTTTTTTCCGATTTTACTCGCTCACATCCTCTCATAATGCAATGAGTAGCATTCGGGCGTGAGCTTACATGATATGGCTTCATTCTTTGATGTCACGTTGCATCGATAAAGAAAGGGAGGGGTATAAATTGGTTGGTTTATCAAAATTAGTCACACTCTAGATAGCGATCAGATAACACCATGCGTTAGAGCTGATAGTTAATTTGGGAATAAAGCTACTGTGCCGATAGTTATTATCCAACACCACCAACGCCTATGACAACACTAAAGGTTCTTTTCAGAACCACCAACATTTTCATGAAGATTTAATTTTACCAATCAACTAATTCAAGATCACGCACACGTCACATTATCACTTCAAAAAACAATACTTGTTGTTCCAGCGCATTTGTCCTAGAATAAAGCTTTGTGGAACTTCTGTCGTGATCTTCATTGATCTCTCCCTAATGGACAGATCAGAAATAGATGTATATCTGAATGAATATTTAATCGAATGCGACAAATACCCGAATGCGACATTCGCCCGAATGTAACGCTCACCCGAATGAAGACATAGTTTTAACATGAAAATATAAAGCACAAGTGCCTAAAAATGGGGAAAAAATTGGTAAGAAAAAAGGTACTTACGTGCTAACGCCATCGCATCGTAACTTCTATTATGAATTTATTTTTTTGTAATGAAATTCATTCTAAGACCAATGTAATGGGGCGAAGTCCCCATCTAACAATGATAAGGAATTGAGGCGGCTCCAAGCCGCCGAAGAGATGAAATCCAAGTCGGCCGCCGACCTGCCGTCGGAAGCAGCGGTCTCTTGCAAGCAAACTCGTGTTGCACCGATTGCTCGGCTAGATTGCGAGCGTTAGCGAGTGGCTCGGGTAGAGCCACTACCCGAGCCGAAAGCTGACCAAACTTACTCAGGCATTGAAAACGGAGTGCGGATCTCAGGCGATCTATCAATTTGAGACTTACGGGAAAATTCGATAAAATAATGGACTCTCCTGTCCGTTAACCAAAATGTCGATGAAAGGTGTTATGCGGAAAGCGGGTTTCAATATGCGAGCATGAATTTCAACGAGTCAGATTAGTTTCTCTGCTTCGCCGAAGACGTGAACGTATTCGAAATTAAGTATGGGACGGTGGCTTATTTTAATATTTTTCATGGTTTGTGCTGTATCTCCTTAAAAATTTCAAGTGAACAATCCTGCATACCGAACAGTTTTCTATTATTAAAAAATATTTTCGTATTTCTACTCATTTCTTTTTGCGCGAAAAATTACGTTTTATTCTATGTATCGCAAAATGAAAGAACAAAGAAAGCAATTGATTTGTTAAAGTCTATGTAATTCATAGCGAGGGAAATCGAAAAAAAATTCCATATACATATGAAAAAATATTTAATAACAGAAACTGATTAGATCCAAAATAGGAGCCCGACCCTACAATGATTTTGAGGGCTGCCATTGCATTTGAGTTTTTCTCAGTACCTTCACGCTTCATTAGTGATTTAAATATGCTGGAACTCCCGGCCCTCTGCTCACTGCTCGATTCTTCATACACGCCACTAATAACGAAAGGGAATGGACGAAAATAAAGGGGATGTTTGGCAGTTTAACCTCTGTTTCGAACATGTACTTATCCCAGTCTCCGGAGCATTGGAGGCCAGTCCTCCAGTCGTGGAACAGACGGCGGGTATCGAGAATAAAAGGGGACCACATCAGAGTATTGTAGTATGTAGTGCTCAAAAGCCATAAAATGTCAAGTCAAATATGTTTTGAATTTTCGTTAATTGTGATCGGAGAGTGCATTTAAAATGTCAATGTTCCTCGGCGCAATCAAATGGTGGATTGTAGGATTGGCCTCGCTTGAATGGTTTAGTTTTAGTTGGGGTTTAAGCTGTCGGTTGGATTGCGGAAATACTTGATTTTTCTTTAATTCGAAATTATTGCGTTTTTTTTGCGGCGTTCGTATAACGATACATACAAATGATTTCTGTAATAGTTCTTTTTCGAGTGAACTAGCACTGGAACTATGTTGATGTTCACCGTTTCTTGTTGATGTCTTTAAATATGCAAAATAAATATTCACATTCGAAACTTGCTCGCTAAGCGGATGTAAACGTGGCTCGCATATTGTGGCTCTTTGTCCCTTTAAAGCATTGTCTCAAATGCAATCAAACAGTGCCTGAATCGGACGGAGGACAAAAAACTACCACTTTGTTTTGAAATTGCAATATCAAAGAAAAATATGCTAAAAGCTATCGCCCTCGAGGGTGTGCCATATGCACATAGAATCCGCCTTTGAAAGAGGTGACGCGAGTAAAAAAAAATGTCGTGGTTAAACACTGTTCCTTTCCTCTGTACAGCGGAACAAACGTTTTCAGGAGAAAAAAATGAATGAAAATGCAATTTTCTCTTAAGCTAATTAAAACAATTGAGGAAATCCTACACATTTTCGTCAGAAAAAAGTACATTCACTGCCCGTGAACATGTAGCTAAGCAGTGTAATGGTTTGCCGCGTTGCAATGAAAAATGAACCGTAGTTGTTACAAAAACTGCCTGGAGCAAATTTGGAGATGATTAATTTTGAAGCTTCTGATGGATAACATGGGTTTTAACCAGGGTTGCCACATATACAGAATATTCTGTATTTCAAAGATGTTTGACCAAATTTCAGATACAGAATCTGTATATACAGAATTGCAGATTTTCAGCAAAGATACAGAATTTACAGATTTTCTTATAAATTCAATTGAAAATATTCATTTTATATACCTTGATTTAACTCAAAAATTCGTCATGATACCAAACCTTAATGATTTGATGCGCCAATTTCCTAAATTCGTTGAATCAGGTGATAGATAAGGCTTGGATAACGAATTCAGGCTACTCAAGACGAATCTCATGGGGCAACAATTGAGCGTCCCAGATATAACTTGGTCTCAGCTGTTGGATGTAAAAAGGCGTGGTGGGAAATTTTGGCAACAATTGCTAAGGTCGTTTGTAAGACACTTTTTGATAACATTTATCAGCGTGTATTGAGCGCTTTACAATGTCAACCAAACAATGTCCGGAAATCGGCTGGCACCCACAATTATAGACTCTATTTTGTAAGCGAAGAACTATGTATCGAGTCAAACAGGAGCTTCCAAGATTAAATTGACGAAAAATTGGAAGGCAAAGTTCAACGAAACCATGTATGAACATTATACAATTTAGAGGATTATGAGAAAACCTTTTCATGGTTTATTTTGTTGTATTGATACGACTTTAACAGCCTATAAATAGAAAAAATTAGAAAATGAACCTTCATTTTCATTTTTTCTGTCATTTTTTTGATACAAATTTTTTTGCTTAAAATACAGATATACAGATTTATCCAGAAAATTTTACAGAATAGAATGTGGCAACCCTGGCATATTTTTTAAAATTAAGACGAATCTCCTTTAGAATCTTTAGACTTATCTAATGAGTTTATGCACGAATGGCGGTTGGATGCAGGGTTGCCAATAAGATTTTTCAAAAAAACTGGAAGATTGAACTTGAACAATTGGATCCTGTAAAACAAATTTATTTTGAGAAAATCGGCTTTGATTTGACTAAATTGATTTGTTTTACCCATTTCAAGGCTTGAGTAATAGAATTTCCTTAGAAGCTTCGTGTAATATGCCTCAGTGTCACTCTGCAGACTTCCTATTGCTCCCAGGAGGGTGGTAATAAATCCACATTTTATTCATCGTCACAAAACGTCGAAAGAAGTCCATTCCATTACGCTTCAACAACGCCAAACCGGCCGTTGAATCATCAACGCACCGCTGTTTTAGTCGACGACCATCAAACGCGGCACCCATCGCTCGGATAGCTTTTCTATGTCCAAAATGCCGTGTAAAATGTATACCACTGGTTCTTTTGAAATGCCTACGGCCTCAGATAACTCTAATAACGCTCAAAACGAGTCGATGCACTTGTTTTAGTAGGAGTTTTCACATCAGAAACAAAGTTTGATCAAAATATGATATTTCTTTTCTTCCATTTTCTATACGATTGCTCAGGTAGTGACACTTAAATAACTGTAGTTTGTGAACAAATAAACGAAATTTCTTGAAACTTCACACATAAGCTAGTGACAGATGAACCTCTCGAAATGAATCTTGTTCTTTGTTTAGTGGCGCTGTTACGGCCCAGTCCGAACGGATAAAAAAACACATCTCGATTTTAATACAAACAACTTTATTAAATCACCTTTTACATACTTCAAATATACAACACTTCACTACATTTCAACATAACAGGAACCACACAGCAGCACGCTAATACCTGTAAATAATAACAATTATCAACATTGTTATTATGAATATTCATCGTTACTTACCAGGTGATCGTCGTCCACGGATAGCTGAAACAACCACATGAAGAAAACATTATTTGTATCACACTAGTTCACAAAACACAAAACAAGAATCACAACAAAACAACATGTAAATAATTACAACACACAAACAGAGAACTGTCAAGGGATAGGAACAGGTGGAAAACGGACTCGCTATACAACAGCTCCCTGCTACCGCCTATCACTCCTTTTGTGTTCAGATGGAGCCAAAATCTCAGGGTTCAAAACTTTCAAAGTACCTGCACTTGAGCTGACAAAACGGGTTCAAAACCGCATACACCTCAGCTGTTTTGTTCTCGAGATGTTGGCACCAAAATCATGGCCGTCTAGGACGGGGCTGCTATGCAATGAGTAATTTTGTTATAGCAAATATGCCAGACGCAATCCAAACCAAGAATGACTATGGGACCGATCGTATAAAAAGGCACAAAATGTTCAGAACAGTGTCAGTCGCAAAAATGTCTTCGATCAGTATAGGTCAAGCTTTGACTATATTCGATCACATCTCTACATCATCATCGGGCCTACTCTCATCTCATCACTCTGGAACTCTGCTCAGATACCTCTCTGGGCGGAGACAGGCGCCTTTCGTTGAAAAATCCCGTGACTTTTCAGCCCATGTAGTAGTTCAAGAATGGCGAAATAAACCATTAATTATTCATATTCGAGCAAGTTAAAATGACGTTTTCCACCACTCGAACATTACTGTGAAGCATCTGAGGTTCTTCTCTTCTAGAATCTCTACAAATTACGATTTTTTTTGGGTGAAACTTGAATTATCCATGTCTATAAAATCACTGATAGAAGATTGTCGCAAACTGCTCGACAATGTGATTAATTGAGATACGTGGGGACACGGTTACTGGTTATAGTTCACTCTTCCAATCAAACCTCAACCCTCTGTTCTTCTTTTTCCTAGTGCGAATTTTGACACTTCTGTAGCGTTTGTTTTGATCATCTTCGTTGCTATCTTTTTTTGCATTCGACGGATTTCGCGCCAACTCGTCTATGGGATTGGCATGACCCTCTCCGAACGCAATGAAACTTTCTGGGCGTGAAGACCTTACCTAATTAAGCAACTTGGCATACTTAGTTTTCCGAAGATTTGTCTAGACTAACATATGGAAAGGGCTAAATATTTTTGGTCATTTTTTTTATAATTTTTTTTTACTCAAAAACGGTAAGTCCTACAAAAAAGTGATATATGGAAGAGTTTGAGGAAAATAGTTGAATATTCAGAAAAAAATACTGAAACAGTATTTTTTGAAATGCTACACTGAAAAAATTATAAGAGGTTGTGTCCAAGACACGACCGCACTGTTGACGTAGAACTACGCTGTTATTTTATTCGAGTCGCTTGTTTATAACTTCGGATATTATTTTACAATGCTGTGAAATTTTAGAAATAACTGTTTAGTAGAATGGTTTGATCGCCCTGAAATGGTATTTTAAATCAGTTGTTGATGATTAATTGATGATAAATTCTCGCCCTCGCAGAACAATACCCTAGTCCTATCGTATGTCACAATTTGTTTCATGTCAATGCATCGAAAATTTACCTCGAACGCTATTCCGGTGGCCTTTTTCGCGTTTGACGTAACCTCGGCTGCAGTCGATTATATGCTTGTTGCACCAGTACCATTATTCCACATCTTATAACTACATCCATATATTATTGGCACCATATGGAAACAACAACAAGAACAATATTCGAAATTATCAAATATCATGCTACCTGTTATTTAGTATTGCCTCAGTGGAATCGCACCTCTAGGAATCGTTCGTACAACGTAAATAAAGCGCCAAACAAGCGTTTGTTATAGCATGCATACAGAGCCATACATTCGTGGCTCAAAGCTACTAGAAATATAAACACTTCTCATCATTTTGCACTATTCTCAAAAAACGCTTCTGTTAATATTGGCTGGACTCGAAAAAAGTTGCATTACTTTCTCATGTTCAAGATAAGCGCAGCTGTCATCCTTAATGGAAAAAGTTTTGCTACTGGCGAGCGAAACCAAATCACATACAATATTCCAGAACGACATTTACTTTCATGGTGACTAAATAAACGAAATAATCTCTTTCTGTTAATCTCAACAACTTCGAAAAGAGTAGCATTGCTGAATATTTGCCTCAGCAGAGATTGATTACTAATACCCTAGCGCAAATATTTCCCTCCCACTATCTCCCCTCCTTGTTTAAATTTATCATTACGGCTGCATAATTTGCACCACCAATGCACACGGGAGCAGATACAAATGGGGTTTCAGCGTAGCGAAGATGCACTATTTTTACGTACGGGTTATGAAGCACGCACGTACGCATACAAATATCCATACATCGATGGCTTGAAGCATCTAAATATACACACACTTATCTCCGTTTTGCGCTCTTCTCAATAGCTTTTTCTATTAATATTGCCTGTCTAGATTAGCTGTTAGCTGTTTTAGCTTAGCTGTTAACCTAGGTGAAAAGAGTTTTGCTACCGCCATGCGAAACCAAATCACAGGCATAATTCCAGAATTATTATTTTCGTCGCGTCCATCCCAATTGCTTTAAGAAAGGCACTCGATCCCTCGCCGTTCAGCTCGCCCAGCAACGGTTTTTTCCAGTCGGTGTCCTTACGAAGAATGAACGTTTGCTTCAGCGAGATCCACTATGTATACATACTGTAGGCAAATATTCCCCATCGTTCTTCTTCTTTTCTTTTGTTCACGGAGATACTGTTGAAAAATCGGGGATCACTACACGGAGACTTTAAATCTTACGATTTCCCCTTCGTTGCTCGTTATTGACAGCTCTGTTTGGGAAATCACACAAATGGACAGAACAAATGTATGGGGAAATGAGATTGCTTCCAATTTTCATCAATTTAAACCATATACAGACTATGGGATAGTAATGTATAGCATATCAAACAAATCTTAGAGAATTTCCGATTCGATTGGTATGTAAATCGTGAAAATTCGTTCACAGCAATAATAGTTATTAATGTTAACTTTATTTCATAAAAACGTGACCTGTTTTCTGATTTGGCACCCTTAATGTAAGACGTAGTTCTACGTCAAAAATCGATTTCGAAAACTAAAAGTTGATTTTCTCAAAATGGTCATCTCAGATTTTGATGAAATGGTAGATAAATTGTAGATAAATATGTGCCATTTAACTCCTCCATACAACGCAACTTGTGCATATTTGAGGCAAAAAAGTTTTCCTGACAAAAACATTTTCAAGATTTTTTCTTGAAAATTTTCTATTTTTTATTACTTATTATTCAATGTTATATTTCAGAAATGGTATTGTCCAAGCAAAGTCCTCAAAATCCTCAACCATCGACAAGTAACCGTGTAGATACACAGACCTTTTGATGGAGCTTGTGAATCTTCAATATTTTGGTTAGTGTTATCCTCATCTATACGTCGTTTTTTCTTTGGAACACACCTATTGTGCCAAATCACTGCCAAACAAGTTTCACAAATTCGCATTGTAGCATTCAACGGATGGGTATATTCCAGTAAACGTATTTTCTCTATTTCTGTTCACCCATTAATGCACAGCGTATGAAATTTAATATGCAAAAATGCCCGTTTTTGAAAAACTGTTTTTGATGAAACTAAAGTGTTAAGCGCATTTCAAATGATACCACATGACAATTTAGGAGTGTTTTTTATGTCAGTGTCATTTTATCTGTCATTTTTGTTGTTTTGTTGTGTATCGAAGCTCGCAAAGTTCGAGTTCAATGGAGCCGCAAAAGTAAACATAAATTTATCAAAGTTTTACCTTTCAAAGAATTCTAAATTGTGACACAACACTACTAGGCGAGTGTGAAAAATGATATCTAGCAAAAAATTCGAAGAAAATTATGAAACCGCAAAAAAAACTTTGTTTACTTTTGAGCGTATGAAATTTCATACACTGTGCAACTACGGTATATTTTTTTCTCAATAGGATATATCAGCTTCCCGATAATCCGGAAGAGTTGTACAATTATCTGATTGATTTGGACCAAGGCGCTTATATCAATGTATAACAGGTGAAGCAACATCATCATTTCAATAAGAAGGGGATTACGGTTTGTGGAGCGGGGGTTGTTTGTTTTGTTATTGCTAGGATACGCCATTATTGCATATTCACATGCGAGAGTAGTGGAAATGAGAATGAAATTCTACAAAATCATCCCTTCTTTTTCACATAAATTCGCGAAAGTCGAACATAGTAGGCATCGTTCGAAAGAGCGTCGTAGCAGTTTGTAGAGAGCCGCCGGCAGCGTTCTGATGCTGTTTGTAAACAATACCGACAGCAATTCCAATATGGCTGAAAGTGCATTTCATATGATTGTTTCACCTGGTATATATGGAGGCGCCTTGATTTGGACGAAGACGCTTTCGAAAATCTAGTGTCAACAAATGATATTGACTTTGTCGTCGTGCCCCCAAGCGGTGGAGACAGTGATGTGGATGCTGGAGATAGTGACTCGGAGGACGGCCCTTCCGGTTTTGGCAAACAGGTGAATGTCGAGAGCAACACTGAACGAGGCCAATCACAAGAATGCTCCTCGGGCAGCAGCAAGAAGCGGAGAGCCAGATACTGGGAAAGAATGACCTTAAATTCGGATGAGTGACATAAATCCAGCAAGGATCGAGTTCATGCAAATCAAGTCTAAACACTCGGAGTCATCGGAAGTTAGGTTTGACGGAATAAATCATTTCATTAATACGAATCCAACTGGCACCCAACGAAGGTGTGCGTATTGCAACCGATGTACGACGTATATTTGCTTGAAGTGTGATGTGTGTTTGCACCCTCCGAAGTGCTTTTCCCGGTACCATACTCAGTGATACTAAAACCGACACACTGCCGTTCTACGCATATCTGTACTATGTTCTATGTAATCCCTATGAACCGTGGGACAAGTCAGATATCTCAACTTCCAAAGAACTCCAAACCAACATATTGCGTGTAGTCTTCATAAACAATTTTCGTATGAGATTTTTTCACCACTTGCAAACAAAAATGTTTTTCATTTAAATAGAATACTAGTTTGATATGGAAAAGCTAATTCTCATTTATAAATTTAATTTTGAAAACGTGTTCATTCCGACTGAAAATCAGCTATTCTTTCACGCTCCCCTAAACTAGTAAACGAAGCTCAATACCGCCAGCGCGGATATGTCAATGCGTTGTTTTTAAAAACATTCAACTGATCCGTGGACACAACAAAAACAAGATTTTCATACGAATTTTATTATGTTTTTGTTTACATGAAAAGTGAGACGCGAATGCTAGATTGTGACTGCAAATCAACATACTGCGTCGGGCGAATGTTTTAGTACAAAACGCAAGCAATGACAGCTGATGAGAAGCAACGCACAACGCGGCATTCTGTTTCCACCTTTACGGTTACACTTGGGTTTGTTAATACCAGTACTGCATTTGTAATCCTTGCAAATCCTGGAGATCACGGCTTATTGCTAAACAATGTCACACTTTTCTTTGTTGAATTCTGATGATTACGCAGAAACAAAATAATGCTATTTATTTTCCGTCACTTTGTATTTGCTGCCGTTCACGACTGGTAATTTTCAAACAACTGCAGAGCCATTTTGATCATCCGTTAGGTATCTATACAATCCATTTATTATTATCATATCTACAGTGACTTACAGTGACTCTTAATATATATCTAAATCTACAACAACTATTCGATACCTGACCGACCGATCAAGAGATTTTTGGCAGATGGCTAATATTGTATTTGACTACAAAAACAAGCTGAAAACTGTACTTTAGCATCCAAAAAATGAAAATTTCAAGAAAAAATCTTGAAAAAGTTTTTGTTAGGAAAACTTTTTTGCCTTAAATATGCACAAGTTGCGTTGTATGGAAGAGTTATAGGGCACGTATTTATCTACAATTTGTCCACAATTTCATCAAAATCTGAGATGACCATTTTGAGAAAATCGACTTTTAGTTTTTAAAATTGATTTTGTTTAGTATGGGATTTCAAAGAATATTTTTTCCGTATTTTTTTTTTGAAAATTCAGTTATTTTCCTAAAATCCTTTCATAGATCACTTTTTTGTAGGACTTACCATTTTCGAGTAAAAAAAATTATAATAAAATAGCCAAAAATATTAGGCCCTTTCCATATGTTGTAATAGATAAATTTTCGGAAAACTAAGTATGTCAAGTTGCCTAATTAGGTAAGGTATTCGTGCCTCACTCGGTGCACCCGTGGCCGAGTGGTTAGCGTCTCACATTATCATGCCGGGTGTTCGGGTTCGATTCCCGTTCTGGCCGGGGGATTTTTTCGTCGAAGAAATTTGCTTCGACTTGCACTGTGATCACGCGTATTCTAGAGCTTGCCCCTCGGAATACATTCAAGGCGTGTTTTTTGGCTTAGAAAATCTCAACTAAGTATTAATAAATGACGCTAGTTAATGCATACGTTGAGACGGCAAAAGTTCCACAGGGAACGTTAACGCCATTCAAGAGAAGAGAATTCGTGCCCAAAAAGTTTCATTACGTTCTGAGAGGGTTATGCCAATCCCATAGACGAGTTGGCACGAAATCCGTCAACTATGAACACATGAGTCACGAACATTTCACTTTGTGTATCGAATGACGATGCGCATCGTCACTATCGGCAGCATAAGCCTCAAACACACTTCTGTTTCATCCGTTCTATTCTATCGATCACATTCAATCGATTTTATAGATAAAACATTTAAACACACTATCAATATATCGATGGTTTTTATTTAACTAACAGCATATTCCATTTTCGGGGGTTGCATTTCAAAAACACCTAAAAATTTCGACTTCATAATCTGTTCCTCTAATTTTTTTGTCGACTGTATCTCTAACTGATGTGCTCGCAATTACCGATCGCTTTCACACAAAATTTCAGAAATAGAAACTACTCTGAGAGTAAGAAGGACTATTTGTTAAAATTTGTTGGCAACATTCGCACCTGTACTGTAGGTCAAAGGAAAATAATTTGCATTCGCGGAGATGTAAAAGATTTATGTACCAGCGGCAGGAACCCATGCCATAAAAGGTCTTAAAAACTGATCTATAGCCGGGGGCAAAAACACGCAGTTTTCTGACGGTGCTATCAACAGTTGGTTATTTGAGTGATTTGGGAATTAAATTATGATTCCAAAACACTGAACATAAGAACAGTGACTGTCATTTGTATATTTATTGAGAAACAGAAATGTATAGATGTACTTTGTGCTATCATCCAACGCACCAACCTTTGCGATGCAAATGAATTCCCAAAAAAGACCTCATTTGTAAACAAAATATTTTCAATAATAATATTATCTATGTATTTCACTGCGTTGCGTTTTGTACGGTTTCTCACGTCGAAACCTTTTCTTGATTCTCTCCTTCATACTTCTTATTTTTCGTATGATTTATTTTTTGCTGCATCGTTTCCCCATATCGGTCATTCATCGGTCCAGCATCCGTCACCGCCATTCATCGAGGAAGGCAACATTGAATGTCTCATTTACGGCTTACGAATGACAGTGACGGACTTAATTCGATTTTTTTTCCTCATGCCCATTTTCTCGGCTTGACGTATCCCATTCAGAGCTTGTTGTTTTTCAATATCCATTACTTCCCATCCGCAAAAAAAAACGAACATAATCGTTCCAGTGTAAAAATATTTTGATTGTATAATTTTTTCAATCATTTTGTACCTTTTATGTGTTCCATTTCACCTTTTCAGGGACGCTTTTGACGATCCTAATAGCATTGAAATATATGCTCTATCTGTTAAGGTGTTCGAAGTTGGTGGATTATTTTGATAATCATCGAGTTTTAGTCGCCACTAGTCTGCAATTTTTCATGTGGTCTTAGCTGTTCGGAAATGAACAGAGTCACTTTGTTTTTGTGCGGGCGTAGAATGTTTCTAAAAGTGACTAGCTTGTTAATCCTATTCAATCAAAAGTTAATATGTATAACTAAGGATATAAATATTAGAGAGAGTTCTCAAACAAGTCGAATGGAATTGAATTCGTCTGCACTCACCAAAACGGTTTTGTTACATCATCACAGCTCGATTCCATAACAACATATCCGAACGATTTTACCCTTACCACTGTCACCGAAATAGCTTTACAATGCAGAAAGGAAAATATATTGGAAGCGACATCAGTATTGCTAATAAAATTGTCGGTTTGTCATCTCGGTTTAAGCATTGCTTTGAGGGTGAAATGCCAATCGATGCGTTGTAATCACGAAAGTCACCACAAACAACAAAAAAGCGTTTTCCGTACTCACGACGGAAAGTTCTGTCTGTGACATTTTTGGACTGACCACCACCACCCAATCATCCGGCCAGCCATATATCGGTGCTAAATCTTCTTTCAGAAGCAGTGAACCGCAGCGAATCGGATCAGAGAAAGCCAGCCGTGGATGGTGCAAAATAGAAGTAACGTACCGTCGTCCTGGTGAATAATCTGTCCAGGAAATTGCCTGAGGGGACCACGTATCGCTTGCGTTAAACTGTTGATGGAAACCGAATTTAGCCGTTGGAAACCCCCTGGTCTTCTGGACTTCCGAAAACTTTGACGTAGAACCGAATGAAACTGACCAGAAAATGGATTTCGTTGTTTGGCTCCAGCCGTGTGTGGAGGTGGCAGTTTTTCCGGGTAATTCATAGAACGCTGCCGATGCGCATCATTCCAACAGATTGAATCCCCACTCGTTTCTGGCCCGCAGAGCCTTTTCCGGGGGCATAAATAATCTCCATGAAAATGATTCCATTTTACATTCCGATTCCGAAGACATAAAACTATTTTTCAACCGCAAGCTTTTACGGATGTGTGGTATTTTGCATTACAATCACGACTCGTTTTTCATCTTTGTCTGGAAAATTGACACGACTAAAAATTCTGCGCACGTGCTATACCGTATCAATTGCTAAGCTGCCGTCAAGTGACGGAGGCGTCGTATCTTGACCTTCAACTACTTTCTCGACAGTTCAGACGGAACAGCGATATATGCGTTTCCACAGGATCGAATTACAGGATCGTTTTCATACATTACAAGTAGCCACTTGTTTGTTGATGTGCGCGATAGAGATATTGAACCTGCAATCGAACGAGACTCGAGAGCTCAAAAATTTCAGCTAGGGTGAAACCTTATCACCTTTTTAATTTTGAAATTGGCCTTTGTTGTTCGGTGGCATCCTCATCCGCGTATATACGAATCACACGTATCACACACGGGAAGCATCGCATCGTTTTCCTGTGCGGAATGAAATCACCATTAAGTAAGTGGAGGCACGCGCGCGTATTGGAAATTCGATACTTTCCCTGAGGGTACACTTCCCGGAATCTGTGTTGCATCATAACGGAATTTCTTGGCTTTTTTCGTACGGGGAAGACAGTATGGCATTTCAAAATTGCGTTTTTGATAGCGATGCTTTATTATATGTACGTATGTATGCTTCAAACTAAAATAATAATTTAATTTAGATCTACAGAATTCATACTAAATATCTGTGCTTACAATTCAGTGATCTCTTCTATTCTAGCCTTTTCAATTTGGCCTGTCCAACTTCCGTTTCGGTTGTGCCCTAGATATTTGTATGATACATTAGGTTAGATTTTTCATCTAACGACAAATTCATTTTCTTACCTTCACAAATCAGTAAGTTGATTTACAAAGTAAAAGATTTAGATTTATAACAAGAATAACTTAAAAATTGTATCACATAAAAAGCCTTCTGTACGTTAGAGATGATGTTTCCAGAATGTCAGATTTTTTCACACCAGTTTGCTGCGATCATACGTAAACGATTGATCAAAGGTAACTAGCTCGATGGTACCGTAACAATCTTGGTTTGTCCGATTTGGGGTGTTTTTACGCAACTAGTAAATGCAAATCGATACGAGTTTGGGTTTGTTCAATAGCCCCAAGTCTCTAGTTGCTAATACTACCATTAAGCGTTGAAATTATTCAAATTTTTATGTTTTTTTTAACGAGAAATTAAGATCATGGTTTGACCACCTCTGATCATGGTATGTCCAAAAAATGATCATGGTTTGTCCGGTTTTAGAAATCACCATTTTTGAATGAAAACATTCGGATTCTCAAGTAGATGTCATTGTTTGAGTTTACCGTCATCATATTGATCCATTCATAATTTAGGCTTTCTTCAGAATATTGATTTTTCTTGGGCATTTTAAAAGTGTTCACCTCAACACAGAGAAACTTTATTTCTGCTATGCGCGAAGGACACAATAAACAAATTACAGCGCGCCAAGCGGTTACCATAGAAATCTGATACAAATGGTGTACAAGCATGATGTTTACAATATTTGTAGGTGTTATAATCCATACACTCTGTCCAACTTCTATAAGACCGTGTGATGATCCTGCTGCTTTGTGTCATTGTAAACAAATAATGTTTCAATTTATATTCTAGTGTGTAGGTTTTGGAGACTACCATACACTGCATGATTTTAATATGTGTGCGTGTAAGCGTCGAGCGTAAACGAACGTTTTTGTATTTTTCAAGTGTCAAGTTTCTATGAGATAAGTTACATTTTTCCGTTGTTTAAATTGTTTTGATCAATAAATCTGGAAAATGCCGAAGGGAAAAGTGCTCACGGAGAGAAAAGAAAGACAAATCGATGCATTTCACCAAGAAAATGTTGGTATCAGAGATATTTCTCGTCGGATTGGACGATCCCATCAAGTAGTGCTCAATTATTTAACGAATCCTCAAGGATACGGTAAGAAGGGGAGAGCTCCATGTAAATCGAAGCTTTCTGACCGGGATAAGCGGGAAATGGCTAGAACAGATTCCTCAAAATCGCTTATGCAAATGAAGCAATATTTCAATTCAAATGTTACTCAGGAGACAATTCGTTAAATTTTGGTGAAAAATTCTCACATAAAAAGGGTTTAAAAGGTTGAAGCTCCTCACAAATCAAATATATAGGGGAAGATGGCCCTGAACAGACCCCTTAAATTGCAAATGCGTTTCGTTGATGTTAAACACTTAAGGGAACGCAACTGTTCTCGTGGAGAACGGCATCAGGAACAACTTCCGAGCCGGGGTGAGCTCTGCCGGTCTGCAAGAACACTTCAAGGCCATCATTGCAGAAAAATACCGTCTCCACGAAATCAGGTATACGGACGGCTCAAAAGGACCATCAGGAGTAGGATTTGGGGTAAGCGATTGCTGTAACAGATTAATTTCCAGCAAAAAAGTCGCAGACATCTGCCAGGTCTTCTCGGCAGAGGTGGCCGGCATTTTCGAGGCAACCACCATCCCATCTCCCAAGCCGCTGCTGGTCGTCTCCGATTCTGCAAGTGCTATTGAATCGGTGCGACTAGGTCCAGACACCCATGGGTACAGGCCGTCAGGAAGAACCTATTGCCCGACACTGTACTCATGTGGGTTCCAGGATACAGTGGCATTGCAGGGAACGAAGCGGCCGACCGATTTGCCGGAATCGGTCACATCGAACCGTTTTTCACTCGGGAGGTGCCGCTTGATGACATGAAGTTGTGGATCACCAACTCTTTTCGCACCTTCTGGTCCGAACAGTGGTTCGCAGAGAGAGGGCAGTTCCTCAGAAAGGTTAAGGGCTCGATTGCAGGATTCGAGGACGTTAAAATGATGCGAGAACAACGAATCCTATCTAGATTGCGAACCGGCCACTGCTCGGTCTCGCACGGATTCAGCGGAGGACCTTTCCGTCTACTCTGCGACCACTGCCAAATCCACAACTCCGTCGAACATTTCCTGTGTGGCTGCCCCAAATTTGATGATCTGCGAAATCGCTATGGAATCAGCGGGAGTGTACGGGACATATTAAGCGACGATTCAGCGAGGGTAGCAGCGCTTTTCTGCTATTTAAAAGATGCCGAATTGTTCTTCAGGATCTAACACGTGAACAATGGATCAGCCACGAAGATCCTTGTTCCTTCCCCTCCACGATGAAGGGGAATAAGACCACTTCGGCATCTTCAACGGCAAGGCTTCCTCTCCACTGGCCTGGAGCCATGGTCCGAGGACATCCTAGCCATCTGATCCAGCCAGTAGGCAGCAAGTGGAGAAACACCAATAATTTTTATTTAATTAGTTAAAAATGTTTTAAAATGTTCTTAATGCTATTATTCTAGTTCAAATTGTTGTTCGTTCCATTTCAAATTTTTGTTAATTTTTATGTATATTTTATGTCATTTGTTTAATCATGCGGCAATGTCTACTGCCGTCGCTACAGAGGCGAACCAGCCCAGAAGGCTGAAAGCCTCTCAAATAAATCATAAAAAAAACTTAAGGGAACGTGTTAAATAACTACGAAGCAAACACAGAGGGCTGATTCAGGACCACCACAACTTTTTTCAATAAACGGTATGCCGTTTACTTCAAGCATCAGGTAAATTCAATCTATATATCTTGTCTTGAAGAGTAGACCATAAGCAATCGAAATAGTTTAGTATTGTAATGTTTCATCGTCTGAAAGAACATTTAACTCATTCTCAGTACTGGTTAAAATCTATTTCTCCCTTTGTTAAGCATTGAAAACACGGAATGTCACCAAAACGCTGGAATAAAGGGTGCAAGAAAATGGTCATCATACGTTAAAATCATCAGTTTTATGACATTTTTCATTTGATACTGCTAGAAGTTCGTCAGGTGGCGCCATTTCCGAGATCTCATAAGAGGTCGGTTCAAGACCAACGGTCGGATAAGGACTATTTCCCCCTATTCTTTAAATTTGAGAACGTATTTTTTAAACTCCTAAGAAAGCGACCCTTTTGTTGAGCAGTGACAAAGCTCGATGCTCGATTCAGTCTCGAACTTCTGAAAACAAACAGTTATTTTTGTATAAATCAACATCAATTTATACAAGCTCCTGTTCCTCTCAGCCAATCACTTTTTGGTTTGAAAGTACCAATCCCAACAGATGTAAGCTTTGTTTTTTATTCTCTGTTTGTTAGAAATTCGATAAACATGTCAAATTTAATTGGTTTCAAAGTACCAATCCCAACAGATGTAAGCATTGATTTTCTTTCTCTGTTTGTTAGAAATTCTATGAACATGTCAAATTTAATTCGAATAAACTTTGATTCCGGCCTGGGCAGATTTTCTACGTTGGTATTTTCATTATTTAATAAAATCTGAAATGTTATGAAAATTTTTCAAACGACTTTGATTTTGCGTTACGTAACATGAGGGGAGGGGTTGTCTTGCGTTATTTATTGTTACATAGGGAGGGGGGAAGGTGGTCCAAAAACCGCATTTCTAGCGTTACGTAATTTGTGCCCGACGCCTAAACGAAAAATATATGCAATAAGCGAAAATGAATAAAAAAATTTTTTGACTCGATTATATACAGGTTTCGATTATATACAGTGAAAAGAAATAGGAGACTGTATATTAGAGGAGGGAGGAAGTAAAGGAAATCGGGGTTTAAAAAAAAATTGTTGATACCAAATGCCTTCTAATTGCATGAAACGTCGAGATCTACTGTCATCTCGAAATTTTTTTTCATAAAAAATCGACACTCTGGGTCGTTTTTTCGGAATACGAGGCAAAACCATACGTTAGGGTGTCAATGAAAATCGTCATATCGATTTTTCATACGGAACACCCAACGAAATGTTGATTTGCACGATAAAACACCCTCTACAAAATATTGGCTCATTGGCTTCATTTACTATTGTCGCAGATCTCAAAATTTAAGTTTTCTGAAAATCGAAAAATCACCCAAGGGGGGAGTACAGGAAATCGGGGTTTCATTTGCACGATAAAAAACCCTCTGCAAAATATTGGCTCATGCGGACTTCATTTACTATTGTTGCAGATCTCAAAATCTAAGTTTTATGAAAATCGAAAAATCACCAGAGGGGGAGTAAAGGAAATCGGGGTTTTCGAAAAAAGTTTTTTGATGCCAGATGTCTTAGAATAGCATGAAACGACGAGATTTACTGTTATCATGAAAAAAAATTGTCAAAAATTGACTTTTCGGCACTTGGTCGATATTTGTCTGAAAAGTTGTTTTTTGACGATTTTTTTTTTCGAGATAACAGCAAATCTCGACGTTTCATGCAATTCTAAGACATTTGGCATTAAAAAACTTTTTTCGAAAACCCCGATTTCCTTTACTCCCCCTCTGGTGATTTTTCGATTTTCATAAAACTTAAATCTTGAGATCTGCAACAATAGTAAATGAAGTCCGCATGAGCCAATATTTTGCAGAGGGTTTTTTATCGTGCAAATGAAGATTTCGCAGGGATTCCCGTATGAAAAATCGATATGACGCTTTTCATTGGCACCTTAAACCATACGTTTTGCCTCCTATTCCGAAAAAAATCCAAGAGTGTCGATTTTTGATAAACATTTTTTTTCGAGATGACAGTATATCTCGACGTTTCATGAAATTTGAAGACATTTGGCATCAATTTTTTTTTCGAAAACCCCGATTTCCTTTACTCCCCCCTTGGGTGATTTCTCGGTTTTCAAAAAACTCAAACTTTGACCGCTGTGCGACACTAATAAATGAAGCCCGATCGAACTGATAGTTTGCATAGGGTAGTTTTTTGTGGGAATCGACATTTTTAATCAAGTTCGCCTTGGAAATTCGAGATGGCCATTTTCATTGGCACTCTACTGTATACAATCGAGTCCGCGCTGTAGTAGTTCTACGTCGAAAATGCGATCGTGTCTTAGATACAACCCCTTAAATTTTCTGTTTCCAACGCCCCATTTCACGCCTCAGCAGCTGTGGTCGCAAAATCTAGGGAAATAAGGTTCCAATTCGTTCCACCACCCCCCATATTCTCCAGACTTGGCTCCTTCGGACTACTATTGAAACCCCAATTTGAAGAAATGGCGGGCGGGAAAAAGATTTTATCCAAATGAGGATGTGATGACAGGTGATTGGCTTTTTTTTTGCAGACTTGGGCGATTCCTATTATTCCATGGATCGTGTACCGAGGATTATCTCTGATCGGTGTCTCGAGGTGGTTGGAGGCGGCATGAACTTTTCCGAAAATATACCGACAAATATTTATTGTAGATGAGTTTTCGTATATAGCTGCGAGGTACAATGATATTCACACGGATCAATGGAAGTTTTAGATGTTTTAATAAGAATTTTGAACCATCGTTTCCATACGTATTTAGATAGGATTCAAAAATGTAACAAAAGTGTTTTTTAATGACAAACTTGAACAAAATCTAAACCGTTGCCAAGGGTCTAATTCAAGTTGAATTGGAAATACTAAGTGTACATTATTATCTAAACTGCCACTGGAAGTACCAGTCTTCAGCAAATAAACGAGCTCTAAACGAGCCAAACTTTGACTAATATTTACTCTCGTCCGCTCATCCGACTCCTAGTGTCATTGAAACATATTTATTCATGGCGGTATGCCCAAATCATTGTTGTTCGATGCTAGAGTGATATTCACACATATATGGAGTTAAACTGTTTCAAAAATTTTCTGTCTGGCAAGCTTCTACAAGAATCGGTTCGATCTGTTTCTCTCGACGGTATGCAGAACTAGGAGCCCATTGCAGTTGTATTTTTCTGCTTCTTCCAGAGGGCAGTGAAGTGCTCTAAGCTAGAGTAGAAGAAGTACGGAGCATTTCTTACGTAACCAGCTCGAGTGTTTAATCAACTAACCGTCATCGCCGTCACTTGCGTCATTATAGCGCGGAACTATGTTTGTGTACCCAAACCGTGCGGAATGCGGTATACGATTAAAACTTTTGGGATTTTGATGAAAACTGCTCCAAGGTGCATCCCTCACATGGCTCATTTGGTGTGGAAAGACGACTGTTGATACTCGACGAGAATAGCGATGAGACGAGAGGACTAAAACAGTTTGTATTGTTTTTTTTTCACTGCCAAGTGGCGAAGTAAAAGCACAATTATTTATGAAAAACGCGCAATATGGTATATAGGCATGCAAATCACTTGAAAAATTAACGCGACTAGAGAGTGTGTTTGTTTCTTCTCGATATTTGAATATACATTTGAAGTGTTGTTATTGCTGAGCTGCACAATATGGTGGAAAGCATGATGATAATATTATTCATCCACTGTTAAGCCTGTCGATTTGATCGATGGGCAGCACTTTGCTTTAAGAAAGTAACGGTCGATGGTTATAATTTGAACCAATGCGCGTAAAGATTTATTCATGCTGGCTTTAAGCTATCCGGTACAGAACCGCTTTTTTAATTTTTGCGAATCAAACCATCGATGAAAAGTTTTTTTCCCGATCGTGCCGCAGAAATTTGAAAATCACACGCTCTCCAAATCACCCCTTTCTCCTGCATCAAACACATCCTTCACATACATCACAGTTTTCCGGCAATCTATTGTTATTTCCCTTGCAGCGAACGAACAATTATTTTTTCTACCGTTTCCTCTTGTGTTATTTCTCCCTCCGAGCAGCAGAACCAGCTTGGGGTAGTTATTCTCAAGTGAGAATCACATGTAGGAAATTTCTGATTTTAATAGCTGCATAATACTAACGAGCGAAACAGTCAGCTTTTGGATCCTCGGGAGATGCTGTCAGTCATCGGAAACACAGCACGGGCAGTAGTAGGGTGCGCGGCCCGATGTAGAGATAGAACACGCAGATCCAACGGTGTGTTCGGTGGGCAGACGCCAACAGAATCGCTCGTCCTGTCACGTCACGACTCATCTGAATATTACTGCACCAGCAACACCAGCGACATTGTGGTGGCGTGTACGTGACTCAACAATTGAGAAAATAATAGAAGGAAGACTTTCCTTCCTGTCCCCTGCCGGCCGAATTCCCACTGCTGGGGGATACACGATCGGTGTCTTTCCGGATGCTGCGATAGAAGGACCATCACAGCATAAGTTGATGAGTAATTATAATTTCCGTGGTTCTCATTATTATTCCAAAGAATTTTGTTTTTTTAAATCTAGCCAGGAAAAATTTGGGGGAATGATCTCACTTCTCGGCATGTTGTACAATAACGCAAACCACTGATGAGAAAGCACCTTCCAGCAGAACAAAAAAAAAAACAGAAGACAAAGATGTTCGTGCTGCATTGGGTTTTGGTATGTTTTTAACTTTCGAGAGTCTATCATTGTACTGCATATAACAGAAGCCGCGCAAGGTGACACATAGACAGGAACCACAACATAAGATTCAACTTAAGGTGGAGTTTTTTTTTGCGAATTAAGCATGAGCAGAAGTTTTGCTGACAGGTAGAATTTAATGATGCGAGTGTTGCATATCCTGCGTGATCATTTTAATGCGGAATATGAAACGTGCTTATCGAGTGATGGAAATGGTATGCACGGCGTCGTTTCGTTTGTACTGAAGGATATAAGGAGTTTGACTTGTATCTTTATTGTTGAGTAACGATATATTTTTCCTTGGAACAACAGTTGTAAATAGAAAAACTTAAATTATCTTCAAATTTCTAAATCTTGGTCGTTTTTTTGTATGCATGCTCACAATTTTCGACTACGTTGTACAGACTGTTAGCTTGAAAATTTAGTTTTAGTTACTCTTTACCACCCTTCTCCTACCAACGACATTTAGGAGATATACACCAACTTTAAAGTTGTCTCACAAAAATCACTAAATTTGAATCTGTTTGCATATACATTAGGGTGCCAATGAAAATGGTCATCTCTAATTTAAAAAAGTTACCTCGTAAAAGAAGTACACCACCTCGATAAAACACCCTATGCCGAATAAAGGGTGTGTCACATCAAATTGCATCACGGAAAAAACGCTGTAGAAATTTAATTTTTAGGAATTATATCTTCAGCTTTCGCTTATAATCAGATAAGAGTGTATAGATCACGTTGGCCATGCTTCACTGTCAATTTTTCGTAAATTTGGAAAAATGTCGTCGAACGAAAAAGAGCGTCGTGAATGATTCCTGCGCACTCATTTCGAGAATCCGGAGCTGTCACATCGGGACATCGGTAAGATGCTGGGAATCGTCCAATCTACGGTCAGCAGAGTACTAAAACGATACTTCGAGAACCTAACCATCGACCGGAAGGTGAAGAACGGCAAAAATGGATGCTCCGTCAGTGAAAAAGATCACAAGCGCGTAGCTAAGCAGTTTAGACGTGGTCCGAGAAGTTCGGTCCGGGATGTCGCCAATAAGCTGAATTTGTCAAGTTCATTCGTCCAGCGGACCAAGCAGCGGGAGGGCCTGCGTACATACAAGGTTCAGAAGGCTCCTAACCGCGACGAAAGGCAAAACATGGTGGGGAAGACGCGAGCCCGGAAGCTGTACACCGAAATGCTGACGAAGCCGCATTGCCTGGTAATGGACGACGAAACCTACGTCAAAGCGGACTTTCGTCAGCTGCCGGGCCTGTTGTCTTCTCCGCAGAGGACAAATTCAGCGTTCCGGAGGAGATTCGTAAGCAGAAACTATCCAAGTTTGCCAAAAAGTACATGGTGTGGCAAGCGATCTGCTCTTGCGGAAAGCGGAGCGTCCCCTTTGTGATGACCGACACGGTAAACGGGCAGGTTTACCTTAATGAGTGCCTACAGAAGCGCTTACTACCACTATTGAAGCAGCACGAGGGCCCGACCATCTTCTGGCCGGATCTCGCTTCGTGCCACTATTCAAAGGACGTGTTGGAGTGGTACGAAGCCAACGGGGTCACCTTCGTGCCAAAGGAAATGAACCCGCCCAACGCGCCGTAGCTTCGCCCAATAGAGAAATATTGGGCGATTATGAAGCAGGCCCTCCGGAAGAACCCAAAAGTTGTCAAATCGGAGGCGGACTTCAAGAGAAAATGAATTTCTGTTCAAAAAAAAACTACAACCTGACGTTGTACAGAACCTTATGGACGGGGTAAAGAGGAAGGTGCGAGCATACGGGCTTGGGCTCGAAGTATGAATAAAAAGAAAATGCCAAAAGTTGTTCAATAGTTTTTATTTTACTGTCTAAAATTTTCAAAAGGATCGGTTTACTGGGCGAATTTCTACAGCGTTTTTTCCGTGATGCAATTTGAGGTGACACACCCTTTATTAACTCAATCGGACTTAAGGGAGAGTGGCGCAAAGCGGTCAAAGTTTGAGTTTTTTTTGAAAATCGATGAATCACCCAAGGAAATCGGGGTTTTCGAAATTTTTTTTTGATGCCAAATGTCTTAAAATTGCATGAAAAGTCGATATCTAGTGTCATCCCGAATTTTTTTTTGTCAAAAATCGAAACTCTGGGACTTATTTTTTTTTGAAATACGAAACGAAACGTATGGTTTTGGGTACCAATAAAAATAGTCATCTCGATTTTTCATTCGGAACTTGTTGCGAAATATAGGTTTGCACGATAAGATACCCTTTGCAAAATATTAGCTCATTCGAACTCAATTTATTAGTGTCACAGACATAAAGATTTGAGTTTTTTTTTTGAAAAATGAAAGAGCTTGAGCTTGAGTTTGGGTAGACAGTACAACTCGTAGTTGCTCTCCGTAATTGACCTGAACCAACCAAATTGCACAAAGAACACACAGAATGACACTTGGGACTAGTAAATCATTCTCGTTGTGCAATTTTCAGTGATTCGAGCTTTAAAAAGTCAATAACGACGCCGGCCACGTCCTTACAGTCACCAGGAGAGGGGAAGGAATGTTAGTATGATATCCGCCGCTCGAAGGCCAGAAGGGTCGCCTCTATAACGTGGTTCCCTAGCGTTTATCATGGGAGGGATAGTTGTTAGTGGGAATGGTTAAGAAAAATCAGGATTCACTGCGGTAAGTGATGTGATTATGTAAACGCGAGCTATTGACTACTTGGCGAAACAAAAACTTCATCTGTCACAACGTGCGGCAGAGATTATCTTTAGGTAACCTGAGAAGGAAAGCCTGAACAACCAGCTATTATTATTTAATTATTGAACGCATCTTTTTTGACGAAATTTCATCGCAGAAAAATAACTTTGGGAAATCTGAGAAAGTAACCCAGTACGCTTCATAGAAACTAATATAAATCTAATCGGGACGGCGAAAATAAACTTCAGGAAATCTAAAAAGGTAACCTTGAGAACTTATCAAAAATTTATCAATAATATTAGGCTCTCAAAAAAGTCCTGCAGTATTTCCGCGAGGTGTCGTTGTAAGCGCGTAGTTCTAGTTGTATTCATTGTATCGAATCATACTATAGCTTGTTGGAAAGGTATTTTTGCGCGCTATAATATAGTCCTTGACAGTGTTTTGTTTGGTTAAGTCGTTTGTGAGTTATAGTGTCGCAAATATGGAGCAAAATAAAGAGAAAAACCGACATATTTTATAGTATTACTATAAAATAGGCAAAAATGCATCTCAAGCTGCCAATAAAATTTGTGCAGTTTATGGACCCGATACAGTTTCCATTTCCACCGCACAACGATGGTTTCAACGTTTTCGTTCTGGTGTAGTGGTCGTCGAAGATGCGCCACGCTCCGGAAGGCCTGTCGTCGAAAATTGCGACAAAATCGGATAATAAGTCATAAGGGGATAAGTCATCAAACCGTTATTAACCATTTGAAGAAGCTTGGATTCACAAAGAAGCTCGATGTATGGGTGCCACACACGTTGACGCAAAAAAACATCTTTGACCGTATCGACGCATGTGAATCGCAACAAAATCGACCCGTTTCTGAAGCGGATGGTGACTGGCGATGAAAAGTGGGTCACTTACGACAACGTGAAGCGCAAACGGTCGTGGTCGAAGCCCGCTGAAGCGGCTCAGACGGTGGCCAAGCCCTCATTAACGGCCAGGAAGGTTCTGCTGTGTGTTTGGTGGGATTGTTATGGAATAATCTATTATGAGCTGCTTCCCTATGGCCAAACGCTCAATTCGGACCTGTACTGCCAACAACTGGACCGCTTGAAGGTAGCACTCATGAAGAAGAGGCCATCTTTGATAAACAGAGGCCGCATTGTCTTTCATCAGGACAACGCCAGGCCACACACTTCTTTGGTGACGCGCCAGAAGCTCCGGCAGCTCGGATGGGAGGTTCTTTTGCATCCGCCGTATAGTCCGGACCTTGCACCAAGTGACTACCACCTGTTTTTGTCCATGGCGAACGAGCTAGGTAGTCAGAAGTTAGCCACAAAAGAGGCCTGTGAAAATTGGCTATCCGAGTTTTTTTTGCCAATAAGGAAGTGAGCTTCTATAACAGGGGTATTATGAAGTTGGTATCTCGTTGGGAACAAGTCATCGAACAAAACGGCGCATATTTGACTTAAAACAGATGATTGTAACTAATTTTATGAACAAATGAAAATTCAAAAAAATTTACCGCAGGACTTTTTTGACAGCCTAATATTAAGATCGCGACTACTCAAGCTATTTTTTTATCCCATTTATTTATTTAAGGCTCATTAGCATTTTAGCTGTAACAGAGCCGAATTTTAATTGTGTACATGTCACATGGTTATCATATCTATAATTAGCACATTACACAGTTGCCATTCGCCAGTATTCCTTCTATACCATTACACATGGTACATTCACGGAGTAGCCATTTAGGCGTAAGAGTTATTCTTTCTGTTCTTCCATTATCCAGTTGGACCACCGGACAGCGGAGACAGTTGATTGATCATTGTTGAGTTATTTATAGAACAGTAGCCCGATGTGTCTGGCAGAGCAGAGCAGTTGTATGGATGAATCGATCTTATTTCGACCGTGGATCGATCTCCATCGCTGATGATTGTTGCGTGGACGTAGCTATTCTGTAACAACACAAAGATGGTCAATGAGGGCCCTGAGTTTTGAACTCACGATCGATCGCTTACTAAGCGAACGCGCAACCAATGTGGCTACGGAGACCCCCTTCTCAAGCTAGTATAATCTAATATGCGTGAGAATACCCTTTCGATCTTCTAAATCAGCAGCCATTAAAATCCATTAATTGCATTTTTACATAACCAAGCAACATGCTTGATATTATGACATCCTGGACCACAATTACATAAATTGTTAGTAGCAAGACCTAAACGATAAAAACGTGAATTTAGCACGAATTGATTGGACAACATACAATACAATAACTGATAAATGCCTATTATCGTTAAATGGAGAATAGTTCATTATACGCATCAACTCACATTGTGAACTAACGCCCGAATTTAGACAAAAATATTGCCCGTTACGTCGGGGAGGAAAGCGAGTAGTTAGTGCCATAGAATGAAAACATACCCATTTTAATCGTCAAATTGTTAACTTCTCTTACTATATTCACTATTCATGTTTCAAGCGAAAAAAATGCTGGATAAATTTCCTCTCTAATGGTATATAACACAAGATATGTCGCAATAACGATTTTGAGTAATATGCGTTTGAAAACTCTTAATGAATCGTTACATTTTTGGTAGAGTGCCCCCCTATATAGAAATCTAAGACATAGTCCTATGTCAAAAATCATTGAAATACTCAGAAAAAAGGTTTATTAAGGAAATAACAAGTGGTTATAATCAACAAAATTCACACAGAAAGCCATCTTGCTTCTGGTCGACGCCCGCACAAACCTTGCACATGTAATGTATACAGAGTGGTTTTAGGCACGTTGAAAGTTCTAGCAGCTATTGTAAAACCACCATTATTCTTCTCACACATTTTTAAGTGCATTTTCCTAGCATAAGTTTTCCGTTTCTTTGCGTTAGAATTATCAGCCTTCTCGTTTTCTGCTGTAAACAAAACAGTTCCATATTAGCCAACTTGGACTTTTTTTTAATGACTTTAACATTTTATTTAATTGAGTTGACATCAAATCCAAGTATATGTTCTGAAAGTACTCACTTTGGTCTTTCCAACGATACCGAACAACATGAACTTTTGAAACTTTTTGACGTAGGACTACGTCTAACCTTCCAATATAGGGGGCCCATTTCAATATTTCGGTGTGAAAAAGTGTTCAGTTTTTGAACGCTAATACCTGTATGAATGTATTTTGGTTCCAAACACACACATTGATAGGAAATATCCTCAGAAATTGTTTATATGCTGAACACTACGGGTTTTCAGCTCATTTTAAGGTCAAAATGATGAAAAATTGGAAGAAAGAATTCCCTATTTTCCCATACATTTTGTCTGCGCTCCCGCAGAAAACAACTATTCATTACAAGCAACCACGGGTACGGGCGAACCGTATGGACAAAGCGAAGGAGGGAGACAAAAAAGAGATTATAAATAAATATAGGCGGTCGCTACAACGTTAACTAGATGGCTATATAAAGTGAGCGATGGTGGGGCTTGGCCACATTCTATCTAATGGTGTCTAAATTTTTCATTTATTCGATTATCGATTAATCGTTGGGACATTTTTCAGTATTCGACTCATTCGAATAATTGTCTTTCAATATTCGATTAATCGAGCGAATATTTATTTCCTGTAAAAATCACGTATCACGTTATCATTCTGGCTGCGTGGTCTATCGGGTTGTCGATGTTTGATGGCTGGATAAAAAAAATGTTGGATAAAAAAATTTATGCAGCCAAATTCTTAACCCAAAAATGCATTAACCTTGAGAAAGATTCCTTCTTTCATTAATCGCGGTTACAGTGACAATTATTCGATGTATTCATATTTTGATTTCAAATTATTCGATACAAAATTACTCGATTATAATTTCAGATATTCGATTATTTGAATTAATCGAGCGATTAACCGACGTCTCTAATTCTATCATCGGACGCCAAGCAGGAAAGACGCTATCTTGAAATTGATATTTAGCATAAGAGATATCGCTGCATTTGCCGGGGATTTATGCGGTGCGATACCGCAAGAGTGAGAGACAGGAGTTTCAATGGGATGTGGAGCTGGAGAGCCTATTGAAGTGTGTTAAAAGCGGTAGAAGCGTTGCGCCGGGTGGATGAATGGCTAATCGCGCTCGATTTGATAGAATACTGGAGTTTTTAAACGGTTTTATTTAGCTGTGACATATTTGTATGTTTGTATGTAACATGTTTGTCTGTGGCGCTGTACCACATTAATTGAAATTTGACCCCATGCATGTTGACCGGTTGATCTGAAATTTGGAACACACCTTTATCTTTGCAGTCATTATAAAACGCCGTATTTCATGATCTTGAAAATCCAAGATGGCGATCGCTACAAAATGGAGGATTACATATTTTCTCAAAGCATCATCAATATGGGTATCAAATGAAAGGAATTGACTAGTAGAATACAGTTATTTATGAGGAGTGCAAAGCCCAATTATATCACGATACCAGACGGTAAATTCCTATATGCTTGCCATCAAGTGTGATTTGCACGACAAATTTCGATTTTTTCTGCTGAGGTTTTATTTTATACTTCGATTTTTTTCTGTAATTTTGTGCATGAAAAGTTGGTCATTCTGGGATCTGTGCTCCATGATATTTGAATAATGGACACCCCTTTGTGTCTACGTCTCTCCGGTTATGTCCCCGACATTACCCACCCGTCTTTTTGACCAGAAATTTTTATAATGAAAAATCATAGGAGAAAAAATCATCACAAATCACGTTTTCGTTGATAACAACCACAAAAATTATCGGACCACCACCAGACCTTGTCAGTCGTGGTTATTTTACTAGAGAAACAACTTCCAACCTTCGCCGGTAGAATGCGCTGCTTACTTTTCGGGATATTGACGCGTTCCATATTAGGAATCCGTTCCATATTTGGGTCCGCTCCCCTATATATATATAGAAGATTCAAAAATTTTAAATTTTTGATTGCCCTTTAACTGAAACTCTTTGACTGAACATTCATTCCATTTTAAATTATTCCTTCATAGCAAACATGTAAATAAGTCGTGCAATCATATTATTTATAGCAATTGCTTTTGCATCCAATTCCTTTTTGCTGCTTTCAAATTAAATTTTCGGCTGGCGGTGGGAGAAGTGATCCCGTCGGCAGTCGGCTATTATTTCCCGACAATCGACAAATCATAATTTGTTTTCCCAAACAGCTCAAACGACGTTGACAATGAGCGTGCGTCGGTTTCGGAAACTCCCCTATCGCGTCATCACCCAATTTGTGCTCAATCCAACAATCGCACACACGCACCACTCCTCTCGGAACGTCGGAGGAGGATCACAAATTAATCGGCACCTGCACGTGTCAGTCGGGGGCAGACTGTGGAATCTCGACTTGCCGGCGGCAACCGAAGAGTGCCACGTGCGCCTTGTTTGAAAGTCAGGTTAATCCTAATCACTTCATAACAGAGCCTCAGTATGATGTTGTCCCTCCCGTTCATTTCCTTCTCTCGAAAAAATCAAATCTCAACCTGAACCAAAATTGTTAAATGCGAGAAGGTTATGAAATTTTAAGCTGCTTTCGTCACGTTCCGGCTAACGTTCACCAGGTAAGGTAAGAGGTCGGACGCATCGGAAGAAATTAAATTAACGATTCGACATACTTCCGTTAATCGCTTGTTATTGCAAAAAAAAAAGAACGGCTCTGCCCGAGCTCTAAATTTTCGGTATTCCTTGTGCGCGGGTTGAAGCTCCCTTCCGTTTCTGGTGGTGTGGTGTGTATTAAATTGCCGTTACGGTTGCGGGTCATAGGATTTAGAAGAGTTTCATTCCCCTCGTCGCTATGCATTCGTATCCAAGGATATTGGTATTGGAATAAAAATAACAGCAGCCTCTGTGTTATTCGAGGGCTTGTTTGAGCGAGAGAGCATAGCCATAGCGTATCATTCTTCCCGTTGTGCTAAATGAGGGTTGAGATTCGAGCAGGCGAAGATGATTGCTTCCTTATCTTTATTGTGAATTGATAATTTGTTTCATATGTTTGGATTAGCAGCGTACACTTGTTTCAATTGGTGGGATAAGTTGAGGGAGTGATACAAAAAGGGTGGAGGCAAATTATATTATGCATGAATGATTCGTTCGAATTTCTGCTGAATAGAGAAACATCTACAAATCTTTACTTGTATTAATGAACAGTTGCGAAAAAACAATCAATGTTAAAAATAAAAACGAAATTGTCCGTGGCAAAGTCGCTGACAGCTAAACCGTAGTGCACGATCGACACTTTCCTCACAAAACACGTATTTCTCAGCGTTTCTTCTCACAAATCATCACCTCGCGCCAAGCCAGCATAGCACAAAAGATTATACTGGACATGAGCAGTGAAAATCTGTAATTATTCGATTATAATTTTACTGATTCATTACACTCTGGACACAGGCACGGGAGGCCCTCACGCACGCGTCTTCCACGTTGAAGCTTGCGGATGGTTGCCTCTTCTGGTTGAGCTCCGTCGTCACTGGGATGCATCGGCTGGATCCATCCACAAACAACGCGTCGGGACGGCGTTCGAAGAGCTTACGTGGAATTGCGATTCTGCTGATTCACTGTATATGATTGCCAGTTCTTGGAGAACTTGGAACCCATCCATTTACTCACGTGCACAAAGAACAAATGACCACCCAACATGTTATGGTGCTGTGGTTGAGGAAAAAAATGAAAGTTACCTGTCGTTTCATCTTAACTGGCACGCCATTGTAGTTATGATAATGCTGGGTATTCGTGTAAACAAAATATAACTGGAGGAAAACGTTCCTGCAAAGTCTTCGCAGTCAGGTTTTCGATAGTAAAGCTATGATTGACAGCATTATTAACGATGATGAAATCAAGACTATGGCGCTTCCCGAGAAATTTATATTTCGGAACGATGTGTGGTTTCGACGTTGGCTCGTTGATATCTAAGCATCTTCAATTGGCATTCATTGTATTATTGTGTCTTGTGGTTCAGAGAAAATAGTATCAATAAGATTTTTTTTCAGAATTAATGGTTAACATTCTACCGATTTGATTTGAGATCTTTGAATTCACGTTCTTTGTGTCTTATGGGGAGCACCACTATAATATTCGTACTTTGTTTCCGTCCGTGAGTGTTAGATGGCAACGTGGACAGTTCTCGCATTTTACATACTTTACTAACGCATCTAGTACTTTTTTCTGATTTTCGACATTTTATTCATTTTTTTCTAATTCGTTCTACAACAAGTTAGCTTATACTTTGCGTTTTTTTCTCTTGTACTTATGTTATTTGAAAAAATGTGTAGCGGAATTTCATAGATGTGGACTTGTAGAACGTTATGGTGATCAAGCACTATCGCATACAATACTAGCTGATCCAGCAAAAGTTGTTCTGCCATATATTTTATTTCTAGTGACCAAACGTACCGTTTTTAACGGGACAATACTGTTTTTCGACCTATTATAATTTGATTTTTTAAATTTGTTTTATCAATTTGTACCGTGTTTTGAGTATGAAGTATAATAAATATTTATTCCAATATCATGATTTTCAAGACATTTATTCTAATGAACATCTGATTGGATTTTAGATATGAAATTATGCTCAGGGTTTTCGTATTCATGTAGAACAATTGTAAAGTTTTTGTGATTTCATCGGTAAATATAATACAAAATTTCCTGAGCATAGTAACATACGATTCTTTTCTCTTTGACCTTCAATCGAGAGACTTAAGGCCCATTTATACGTTGCTAGTAGCTGACTTGACAATGAGCAGCTACTGACCCGGTGGACTCGCTTGACAATTTGACAATTTGAATAAAGGGCCTGGCCGGGTAAGGGAGTAGAAAGTGCCCCCAAACCAAATAAGGAATTTTGGCGGTTTATTTGAACCCCTATGTGGTTTGACGTAGGATCTATAGTGAAAAACGTACTTTTTCGTTTATTTCACGCCATCCTCAAAAGATTCGAGATAAAAATTTGAAAAAAATTCTGAATGTGCATCTTACTACGGTGTATCAAGAAAAAATATCAAAAAAAAAATTAATAAAAAATTTTAGTACTAAAAAAAATATTGAAATTTTGAAAATTTTTTTTTTGGATTTAGAGATTCAGTACTACTCTAATTCATATTTAAATGTGTTTCTACGGCTTTTCTACATATGTGTGATTTTTTTCAGATTTTTTTCAGTGTTGCGCGGTACCAAAAAACATTTTTTTTTATATATTTCCAAATAATCTGGCTATGTAAGGGAATAAAAAGTCCCCCAAACCAAATCACCAGCTGTATGGAAAATATTGTATAGGGTACAAAATAAAACATTTTGGCAATAGTACCATATATTTGAGTCCTTATATGGTACACCATACAGGGAAACTTCGATATAACGTACCCTCGTTATAACGTACCTAGTGATCCCCGATAATCGTTCGATTAATCGATTAATCGAATACTTCCTACAGATATCGATTATTAATCGAACGAATACTGAACAACCAATAATCGAAGCGAACGAATAATTTACGTCGATTAATCGATCCAAGCCCAGAGCAAATAAAAGTACGGCCACTGCAGTGTTATCCTAAAAATCAACCATTGTCACTGGCGCTCGTGATCGAAGTTCAATGCCGTCAACGCGAATTGAGCTTCTTTTACGAGTTTAGGGGAACGTAAAAGATAATAATTTATTTTCAGGCGGAATGAACGCTTTTTAGTTTCCAGATGGCTTTCTAACAAATGAGAAATATTAATCTAACTAATTATTTCTCTCAGTATGACGATTGATCGATTAATCGATTATTTGGGGCGATTAATCGTATCGAATAACAAACTGCTGAAAAGTATTCGATTAGTGGATGAACGAATAATTTCAAAAATCAGGGATCACTAAACGTACCCTCGATATAACGTCACTCGATACAACGTACATTTTACCTCGATATAACGTACACATTTCCAAAGTGTGAAGGAAATTTTTTTTCAATACTTTTTTTCTGATAGAACAGTGAATTATCCATATTGTGATGCTAAAACAAGTTTTGTGCCTTCAATCAATTCCGAAATACAGCTGGTTTTGTGATTCCGGATTCTAAATGAATCATGCTTTAATCAACAGTACGAAGGGAAACATCATGAGAAAGGCTGGGTTCGTCTTCTGATTGAAGTTATTCATTAACTTTACTAAAACAGCAACACAATAATGTATTATAGACTACGTTTGTGAGTACTTTATTATGCTTCGATATAACGTACAATTCGATACAACGTACAATTTTGAAAGTGAAATGTACGTTATATCGAAGTTTACCTGTATTATGAAATGGTGAAAAAGGCACCTTTTCGTTTTTTTCACGCCATTCTCAATAGCTTTGAGACAACAATATGAAAAAAAACTGAAAGTACATCTTACTTAGGTGTATCGATCAATATTTTCAAACAATTTTTTCATCAGAAAATCTAACACTAAAAAAATTATGAAATTAATTTTTATCTTTATTTTAAACTAGCTAACCCGGCAAACTTCGTCCCGCCCATTTACTTGATTAATTCTCGAGTAATGCATAAATTTGTGTTTTATTTGTATGGCAGCCACCCCTAAGAGAGGGGGGAGGGGTATCTAACCACCATAGAAACATTCATCGCACCCTAAAGTTTCCATATGCCTAATTTGGTTTAATTTGCTTGATTAATTCTCAGGTAATGCAAAAAATTGTGTTTCATTTGTACGGCAGCCCCCTCTAAGAGAGGGGGAAGGAGTATCTTAACACCATAGAAACATTTATTGCATCCTAAAACCTCCACATGCCAAATTTGGTTTCATTTGCTTGATTAATTCTCGAGTAATGCAGAAATTTGTGTTTCATTTGTATGGCAGCCCCCCCTTTGAGTAGGGGAAGGACTGTCTAACCATCATAGAAACATTTATTGCACCCTAAAACTTTCACATGCCAACTTTGGTTTCGTTTGCTTGGTTAATTTCCGAGTAATGCAGAAATTTGTGTTTCATTTGTATGGCAGCCCCCCCTTAGAGAGGGGGGAGGGGTCTCAAAATATCACGAAAACCTTCCCCGGCCCCAAAAACCCCTACATACCAATTTTCATGTCGATCGGTTCAGTAGTTTCCGAGTCTATAAGAATCAGACAGACAGACAGACATCACTCCATTTTTATGTATATAGAAGATTAAATTTTAATTTTTTTTAATTTTGACATTCAGTACTACTCTAGTTTGTATTCAAATTTCTTCCTACGTCTATTTTGGGTATATGTGATTTTTTTTCTCCGAATGTTTAGAGTGTTTTTCGCGGTACAAAAAAAAAGTATATATATTTTCGAAATTTTGAAAAAAATATTACTCTGAGGCCCAATTTTACTCTAATTTTTATTTAAATGCGTTCGTATGTGTTGTTTTTTCCACATGTAGCGTATTTTTTTCTTGAATTTTAAGAGAGTTGTGCGAAGGAAAATTGTTTTTTTTGCATTAATTTATTTTGAATTTAGAAACCCATTACTGCTCTAATATTTTTTAAATTTTGTTTTTCATATGTCTAAATTTTGTCGGTATATTTAGAGCATTGCGCTGTACAACTTTTTTTCTCGTATCTTAAAATATATGAGATTATCTTTACATTGGATTTAGAAGTTTTACCAAATTCATCAGTATGATAGAGCTCTGTGAGAAAAAAATAAAGTCCTTGTGGATAGATCAATCGGATTAATGAGAAAAACACTTAAAAAAAATCCGATTTGCTTTTTTTTTAATATTTTAATCTTACAATTGAAAACACGAATACACGAATAAAATAATCGATTTAAAAAAAAAAATGTAGACGATGAAGAAAATTATTTTTGTGCGCCGCAATGCTATTAATTCAGGAAAAATTACGCCACATGTAGAAAAAAGACACGTACGAACGCATTTAAATAAAAATTTGAGCAGATGTGGGTCTCAAAGTTATATATTTTTTTCAACATTTCGAAATGCCACAAAATCTATAAAATTTTTTTGTGCTGTGTATTTATTTTTTTTATTATTAGATGAAAAAATAGTTTGAAGATATTTATCAATCTAGAAAAGCCGTAGGAGCACATTATGAATATATGAATTATATGTATTGAATCTCTAAATCCCAAAATTTTTTTTTCAAAATTTCAATATTTTTTTAGTACTAAAATTTTTGATGAATTTTTTTTTTGCATTTTTTCTTGATACACCGTAGTAAGATGCACATTCCGTATTTTTTCAAATTTTTATCTGGGATCTGTTGAGGATGGCGTGAAATAAACGAAAAAGTACGTTTTTCACTATAGATCCTATGTTAAACCACATAGGGGTTTAAATAAACCTCCAAAATTTCTTATTTAATATCCTATACAATATTTGCCATACAGCTGGTGATTTGGCTTGGGGGACTTTCTACTCCCTTACCTAGCCAGACTCTTTGGAAATATAAAATAAAATATTTTTTTGTACCGCGCAACACTGAAAAAAATCACACATATTGAGAAAAGCCGTAGAAACACATTTAAATATGAATTAGAGTAGTACTGAATCTCTAAATCCCAAAAAAAATTTTTCAAAATTTCAATATTTTTTTAGTACTAAAATTTTTGATTAATTTTTTTTATTTATATTTTTTCTTGATACACCGTAGTAAGATGCACATTTAGTTTTTTTTTCAAATTTTTATCTCGGATCTTTTGAGGATGGCGTGGAATAAACGAAAAAGTACGTTTTTCACTATAGATCCTACGTCAAACCACATAGGGGTTCAAATAAACCGCCAAAATTTCTTATTTAATATTCTTTACAATATTTGCCATACAGCTAGTGATTTGGTTTGGGGGCACTTTTTACTCCCTTACCCGGCCAGGCCCTTCGTCCAAAATGAAATTAGTTCAATTCAACATGATCCAAAGAAGCTGTGGAAAAAAAATAAAAGTTTATGCAATCCGGGCGGCAGTAATGACATAGACATTGTTTTTGATAATGGTACGGTCAATGATACCGGAACAGCAGAAAAACTAAATAATTATTTTACGTCAAGTGTACAAGAAATCCACAGAAGCATTGTTTTTCCATCGAGACAACTTAATTTTACTTTCCCTAGCCTGTCTTCCCAGTTGAGATGTTTCAGAGCTGTTGACATGGGAGCACTGAGGAAGCTGGTGATGGATTTAAGAAACTGTGCAGGAGTTGAAGATGTCAGCAAAAAAGTGTTGATAGATGCTTTTGATATTATCAAGGAGCATCTTCTTTACATGGTAAAAGAATCAATGTTCCGGGGCGAATGTCCGCATAGGTGGAAAAATTCTATCGTCATACCTATTCCTAAAATCCCAAATTCGTCTAAGCCAGAAGACCGTAGACCAGTTAACATGTTACCAATGTACGAGAAAATTCTAGAAATAGTAGTTAAAGGACAGCTCTTGGAGCATATAACTAGAAACGGGATTTTGGTTGATGAACAATCTGGATTCAGGAAACACCATTTGTGTGAAACGGCTCTGAATTTGTTGTTATAGAAATGGAAGCAAGCTATCGAGAAAAAGAAAGTTGTTCTGGCCGTCTATTGATTTGAAAAGATTAATAGATTTGCTTTCCAGTTATTTTGTAGCAGGATCTGCATTAAATTGGTTTGAGAGTTACCTCTACAGGCGAACACAGATCACTAGGTATAGAGACTGTAAATCTTTGGCGGAACCAGTTGATTTGGGTGTCCCTCAAGGAAGTGTTCTGGGGCCGTTATTGTTCTTGCTGTACATAAATGATATTAAACAGGTGTTGAACTATAGCGACGTGAACTTGTTTGTTGATGGCACAGTAATATTCGTTGTGGCAGATACTTTGGAAGATTGTTACACAAAAATGAACCATGAACTGCAATATCTAGATGACTGGTTAAAGTGAAAGAAGCTAAAATTAAACATTAATAAAACTAAGTACATGGTTGTATCGATTTGGTAACACGTGTTGTTTAAAGTAACAACTTTAATATAACTATTGATGGACAATCAGTGGAGAGGGCGCCATCAATAAAATATATTGGTGTTATTTTAGATGAAACACTACACTTTAATGAACACATAAACTACACAATAAATAGAGCAGCTCAAAAATACGGAGTGCTTTGTAGAATAAATCGATTTCTGACCTTTGAAAGTAAAATGACGATCTACAAAGCATTGATTGCTCCGCATTTTGATTATTGTGCATCCGTTTTGTTCCTTGCAAACAAGAGACAAATGCAACGAATGCAAATGCTACAAAACAAAGAGATGCACTTGATATCAAAATGTGATCGGTGCACTCCACGGAGATTTATGTTAGAATGCCTACAATGGATGTCAATAGGTCAGAGGAGAAAATATTGCACGCTTACGTTTATATTTAAAATGACGAATGCAATGACACCGAATTATTTACAGAATACTATAACATATGGAAGAGATATACACCAATACAATACTAGACAAGCAAGTGACCTCAGAACTATGAACTTCCTGTCTTGCACCCAAAACTCATTTTTTTATATAGGGTACCGATTGTATAATACACTGCCCCGTGAAGCAAAAATAACAATAAACCTCAGAATATTCCGAAATATTTGTAAGGAGTTTTTGAAGAATGATTTGGAATTGTGACCTGTTCGATAGTCAGTTTTATTGTGTAAATTGACGAAGTGATGACGGATAGACTCTTACTTTTGTAATTGTTTGTGCATGTATTTTTTTTGTCTGACTAAAATAATGATGGCATTTAGTTTACTTTTAGTTTTTTTTTGTAGTTATTAGTTTATTTGAAAATATTGTGAAGTCTACAAAAGTTTGAGCATCGCGCGCGTTGACATGCATAGAAAATTGAGATTGGACAAATGCAAAAGAAAATTAACTTCCAAGAGTAATGAACTTCATTTAGAAGGGTCCAATGTGAAAATTGGAATGAAGCTGGGGATAGCCAAACCTGAATACTCGTAAACTCTTCTGTGTAGTAGAAGGTTACAACGAAATTTTTCAAGGTTGTGGCAGATCTGATTGCAGATTCCGATAAACATGTTCGTCCCTAAATTATGTAAAATCTGAAGCGTCAGTATAACTCATTTGATTCATTTGGGTCTAATGAAGAAGCTGGAATGATGCTGGGGATAGCCCAACCGGAATACTCGTAAACTTATCTGTTAAGTAGATGGTTATAACGAGATTTTTCTGGGTTGTGACAGATCTGATTGCGAGTTCCAGTATACATGTTTGTACCCCGATTACGAAGGGCCTGAAGTGTTGGCTAGAATTAGGCTGTCTGGGCTTTATAACGATCGCATCAGCAGACCGTTATCGAGAATCTAGTAAAGCGGGAGGACCCTTGTAAATTCATGGCTGAATCGGACATAGGTATTGGGTTCAATTCCCGATCGGTCAAGGATTTTTTTGGGTTGGAAATTTTCTTGACATGCTTTGGGTTTTGCTGCTGAGCCTGAATTATCGGCTAGAATTAGACTTAGGTTTGCTCAGCCGTCTGGACTTGATAAAACTCGCATTAGCAGACCGTTATCGGGAACCTAGTAAAGCGGGAAGACCCTTGTCAATTCACGGCTGATATAGACATAGGTATTGAGTTCAATTCCCGATCGGTCAAGGTTTTTTTCGGGTTGGAAATTTTCTTGACATGCCATGGATGAAATGCACTCACGCAATGCCTCAAAATGTTCACTTGGTAAAGTTTCTATGTCTGTGACAAAACCAGTCCGTTCTTAATTTTTTTATAATCTTGCTTACTGGTTCAGTTTGATGCTATAGAGGAAAATTCTAACATTTAATTATTTTCTAGATAACTCGTCCAGCTCAAACCTTTGTAGGGGGATGAGGTGGGACCATCATTATAAAAAAAACAATTGTATGACTCGCCTTGTCCGTTCACACAGTGTGAGCTGCTGGCGAGAAACTAGATACTACGGCACGGGTTTACCAAGGATGCCAGGCGATTTTGAAAATGTCCATCAAATAGTCAGAAACAGCAATCAGGTGCTAATTTGTCAGATGATTGATCCGAAATCGACTTCTTTATTGGCAGTTTTCATCTTAGGTTCTCAGTTGAATGTATCATTAAACAATTTTATAGCGAAACACACGTTAATCGTGCTTAAAAATACATACTATCCGAAAAAAGCAGAAAGAAAAAAGGATTCGGGCCAGGAATTGGATGCAAAGAAAAGGAGCAACAAATACAAGATTGAAGGAACTCCACGATGAGGATCCCCGAGATTACAGAGCAGTGTTGAGAATAACACCCGAACAAGTGGAAAAACTGTTGGATTTAATTGCTCCACAAATACAACGCCAAGATACACTCATGAGGGATGCTGTACCTGCAAGAGTGAAATCCAATGTACTGGAAAAAAGGTAATGAAGATGGTAGAGTTTCAAACGACATAGCATGCGCTGCCATAACTGCATAATTTCTACATAATTCGAAAATTAATCATGCAAATGGAGCCAAATTTATCATGCGAATGTTTTAGGGGACACGAAACGTTTCCATGGTGAATAGACACTCCTCCCCTCTCTCTGAGGAGGGGCTGCCAAACAAATGAAATTCAAATTTCTGCATTACTCGAGAATGATTCAAGTGCAATAAATGATTCTATGGTGGTTCGATACTCCTCCCTCCTCTCTTAAGTGGAGCTGCCGTACAAATGAAACACAAATTTCTGCATAACTCGAAAATTAATCAAGCAAATGAAACCAAATTTGGCATTTGGAGGTTTTAGGGTGCAATAAATGTTTTTACGGTGGTTAAACACTCCACCCCCTCTCTAAGGGGGAGCTGCCATACAAATGAAAGACAAATTTCTTTTTTCGAAAACTTATTAAGCAGATAGAGCTAAATTCGTCATGCGAATGTTTTAGCGAACACGAAAAGTTTCCATGGTGAATAGACACTCCTCCCCTCTCTCTGAGGGGGGGGCTGCCAAACAAATGAAATTAAAATTTCTGCATTACTCGAGAATTAATGAAGTGCAATAAATGATTCTATGGTGGTTCGATACTCCTCCCTCCTCGCTTAGGTGGAGCTGCCATACAAATGAAACACAAATTTCTGCATAACTCGAAAATTAATCGAGCAAATGAAACCAAATTTGGCATTTGGAGGTTTTAGGGTGCAATAAATGTTTTTACGGTGGTTAAACGCTCCACCCCCCTCTCTAAGGGGGAGCTGCCATACAACATTCAACGGGGTCGATTAGAATATCAATCAATGAACAGTTCTGCGATTGGACCCATGAACTTGCTTATAGTAAGAAAATGTGAATGTTTGAAGGTAAAATTTGGGCGAGACGAAGTTTGCCGGGTCAGCTAGTGTTAAATAAAGCGTCAAATTTCGATCAGAAATACGACTTTTTTTTCCCCAACCCTATATACTGAAAATAGAGACATTTTTTTACATTTGGCATCCCTGATTCGAACGCTAAATTCTCTTTCCGACGTTTTGAGGGATGCGAGTGCGAGTAAATTCAAAAAAAAAACTTTGAAGTAGCTCGCAAGCCGAATCACACATGACACTAACTGGCATGATGTGTTCGCACGGTGTGAGTAGCTGCACTGCAGTAACCGAATAGACCGACTCGTATGCTTACTCGCACCGCCAGAACCCGGCTTTAGTATTTTAGACGGATTGCATTTCATTTTTCTTTTTCACAAAATACTTGTATTGTTGCACTACGCGACCTTTTTGGAAACCCGTGGCTTTTTTAACAAGAAACCGGATACCTGTCGAACATTTATTGCCGTTGTTGAGGGAGAATTTTGCTGGAGTTGCTGCTAATTTCCCATCAATTTATTAGAATTCTAAACATAGAGAGGATAAAGTTTTTCAGACCAGGGAGGTGCAAACGAGGAGACTAATTTTCTTAAAACTGAATATTTTTTCGATACTGCGTTGGAGTGTATTGAAACATTATTTTGAAGCTATTTTAAGAAAAACACAGTATAATAAATAGATTTTATTGAGGTCCATTCCGGAATGGTCTGAGATTCAAAGTAGTATTAGTGAAAAACTTTCGGTTCATATAGATGAAAACATGTTGTTTGGTGAGTGAAAAATGATTAGAGGAATTAAAATTAATGAGATAAACAGGTGGAGCGATGATTATGTGCCAGTTGTAATTACTGAACTGGAATTTAGTTATTTATTATACTACGTCTTCAGCTATAATGATGCACAGACTGAAAACCCCTTATTTATAATATTCGTCTTATTCTATTTTTAAACCTTTCTCTACACACAGTCTTCAGAATGCAACTCGGTGCTGATGCGCAACAAGATTTTTTACCCAGTTGAGCTCCCACTCCTTGTGCACACATGCGCTCTGGCAAAATGTGCACGCTCCGAAACACAGATGAAATGTTTAGTTGTCAGCGCCGTTCTTACGCCCAGTTTCAGGCTAAGTTTTACGCTGAAATTTGCGCCGTGCTTGCGCCGTATTTCTATACTGCGTGCTTGAATCTGGATTGCTCTCTGTTGAGGTATTTTTCTTCACACAAGCGTATACTGTTCAAATGGGGGCGCGCTGTTGTTTTTATGCTTTGCTAAGAACGAACGAACGAATGTGCACCAGTGGCCGAGTGTTTAGCGTCTCACATTATCACGCCGGGTGTTCGGGTTCGATTCCCGTTCTGGCCGGAGGATTTTTCGTCAAAGAAATTTCCTTCGACTTGCACTGTGGTCACGCGTATTCTAGAGTTTGCCCCTCGGAATACATTCAAGGCGTGTTATTTGGCTTAAGAAATCTCAACTAAGTATTAGGCTGTCAAAAAAGTCCTGCGGTATTTCCGCGAGGTGTCGTTGTAAGCGCGTAGTTCTAGTTGTATTCATTGTATCGAGTCATACTATAGCTTGTTGGAAAGGTATTTTTGCGCGCTATAATATACAGTGTTTTGTTTGGTTAAGTCGTTCGTGAGTTATAGTGTCGCAAATATGGAGCAAAATAAAGAGAAAATCCGACATATTTTACAGTACTACTATGACAAAGGCAAAAATGCATCTCAAGCTGCCAATAAAATTTGTGCAGTTTATGGACCCGATACAGTTTCCATTTCCACCACACAACGATGGTTTCAACGTTTTCGTTCTGGTGTAGAGGTCGTCGAAGATGCGCCACGCTCCGGAAGGCCTGTCGTCGAAAATTGCGACAAAATCGCTGAATTAGCCGAGAAAGACCGGCATAGTAGTAGCCGTAGCATGTCAAGAGTTGGGGATAAGTCATCAAACCGTTATTAACCATTTGAAGAAGCTTGGATTCACAAAGAAGCTCGATTTATGGGTGCCACACACGTTGACGCAAAAAAACATCTTTGACCGTATGTGAATCGCTGCTGAATCGCAACAAAATCGACCCGTTTCTGAAGCGGATGGTGACTGGCGATGAAAAGTGGGTCACTTACGACAACGTGAAGCGCAAACGTGGTCGTGGTCGAAGCCCGCTGAAGCGGCTCAGACGGTGGCCAAGCCCTCATTAACGGCCAGGAAGATTCTGCTGTGTGTTTGGTGGGATTGTCAAGGAATAATCTATTATGAGCTGCTTCCCTATGGCCAAACGCTCAATTCGGACCTGTACTGCCAACAACTGGACCGCTTGAAGGTAGCACTCATGAAGAAGAGGCCATCTTTGATAAACAGAGGCCGCATTGGTTTCCCATCAGGACAACGCCAGGCCACACACTTCTTTGGTGACGCGCCAGAAGCTCCGGGAGCTCGGATGGGAGGTTCTTTTGCATCCGCCGTATAGTCCGGACCTTGCACCAAGTGACTACCACCTGTTTTTGTCCATGGCGAACGAGCTAGGTAGTCAGAAGTTAGCCACAAAAGAGGCCAGTGAAAATTGGCTATCCGAGTTTTTTTGCCAATAAGGAAGCGAGCTCCTATAACAGGGGTATTATGAAGTTGGCATCTCGTTGGAAACAAGTCATCGAACAAAACGACGCATATTTGACTTAAAACAGATGATTGTAACTAATTTGTTGAACAAATGAAAATTAAAAAAAAATACCGCAGGACTTTTTTAAGAGCCTAATATTAATGAATGACGCTAGTTAATGCATACGTTGAGACGGCAAAAGTTCCACAGGGAACGTTAACGCCATTCAAGAAGTTAACGGGTGTTAAATAAAAAATGAGAAGTTTTTCAATCACATATAAAAAAATTTTTTTTTTCATCGATTTCAGTATTTTTTATTAATAACATAATGTATTTTCTTCAAAAAAATGTCAGTGAATGTTTGAGTAAGGGCTGTGGTCTGCTGTTCGACGCAACTTTGTCGCGATGCTCTCACAAGAACGTTGTACGGTTCTACGAAACGCATTTCCAGCAAGGAAAAAAGTTCACGGTGGCACATTTTAAGGAAGAAAATGTACCTGTCAGTACGGTATATCATATCCTGAGTTCCCTGAACGTAGAGCGGAAGGTCGGAAGTGGTCGTCCGGTGACGATAATGACGAAGCAGAGGAAGACATCGTTAAAGAAGCTGTTTGACAACAAGGACGCAACCAGCCTGCGTGACGCCGGTCGGAAATATGGCTGCTCCCACGTATTGATCCATCGGACCCTCAAGATGGAAGCAATCGTCTGCAGGAAGAAGACGAGGTCGCCGGAGTACACGGAGGAGCAGATTGAGACGGTTAAATCACAGTGTCGGTAGATGACCAAAAAATACCGCGGGACGTCTTTCGTTCTGGACGACGAAAGCTATTTTCCGCTGTCCAAAACGCATATTCCAGGAAATGATAATTACTACTCCAGCGACAAGTCATCCACACCGCCTGAAGTGAAATACAAGTTCAAGCACAAGTTTGGAAAAAAAAGGTTATGTTGTACTTCGCCATTTCCGACCGAGGCATTTCAAAGCCTTGGTTTAAGCCGAGCGGTCTGGCAATCAACCAACAAATCTATCGAGAAGAGTGCCTCGATAAAATCCTGCTGCCATTCCTGAACGAGCATCACGCGGATGGGAAGTACAGGGTGGGCCATTTAAAGTGGAAGCATCTGGCAACCCCATAACTTTTGACAGAGATGTCAGATTAACAAATGTCATACCGCGTTGGAAGCGTCATTTCAGTACAATTTTAACCATGGAACAATACACACCTAAACAACGCGCTGAAATTGTTCAGCTGTACATTCAAAATAACTTCTCAATTGTGGCTTTTGGCAAAAAATCATAATGTCTGATGAGGCGCATTTCAACTTGAATGGAATTCTTTGAAAACGAAAATGGAGCAACGGTAACCGTGAATGGGGAGCGTTATCGGACAATGATAACCGATTTTTTTATGCCATTTGTTCGTGAAAATGAATTGGACAATTACTGGTTCCAACAGGACGGCGCTACATGCCATACAGCGGCTGCCACGACCAAATTATTACGCGAAATGTTCCCCGGAAGATTAATATCGAAAAACGGCGATTATGACTGGCCACCGAGATCACCTGATTTGACGCCTCCTGACTTTTTTTATGGGGATATTTAAAATCCAAGGTATACACTGGTAAACCAAGGACCCTGGCTGCGCTGAAAGACAATATCCGACAAGAAATTGCTGCCATATCGGCCGAAACATTGGGCAAAGTGATGGAAAATGCCGAAAAAAGGGCACATTTTGCGGTCAAGGCCAGAGGCGGTCATTTACGAGATATCATAATCAAAAAGTAGTTAGAACAAATCTCCTTGGACCAAAATAGATGAATTTCAAAAAAAAAAATTTAAAATTCCACTTCTTTACTTTGCTATTGCAAAAACAAATCCTTCCACTTTAAATGGCCCACCCTGTACGTCTTCTGGCCGGACAAGGCGTCTTCCCATTACGCCAAGAAGACGCTGGCGTATCTTGAGAAGAAGAAGATACCGTTCGTGCCGAAAGATCGTAACCCAACAAACTTGCCCCAGTGCCGCCCAATAGAGAATTTCTTTGGCTCACTCAGTGCCCTAGTGCATAAAAACAATTGGAGGGCCAAGGACACGAAGCAACTGACTACAAGACTCCGAAATTGTATCCGGAAAATGGACGTAAGTGCCGTACAACGTTCTTGTGAGAGCATCGCGACAAAGTTGCGTCGAACAGCAGACCACGGCCCTTACTCAAACATTCACTGACATTTTTTTGAAGAAAATACATTATGTTATTAATAAAAAATACTGAAATCGATGAAAAAAAAATTATATGTGATTGAAAAAATTCTCATTTTTTATTTAACACCCGTTAGAACGAACGAAGACAAAGCGGGCGCTTTTTTCCTAATGAAAATGTGTCACCCTTCTAAACTCGAGTCGACCGCGAGTAATCGGTTTCCTATTTCATTAACCATAAAATTAAGGAAACAACATGTTGATATATGCTAGTTGAAATATAGTTAAGAGTTTGGCTCCATTAAACTTATGTAACTGAGCCTGTAAAAATAAACGGATTAATAAAAAAAAAAAAAAAGCGGGCGCTAGAATTTGATGTGTATGTGTGTGTGTGTGTAGAATAAGACGCGTATCACACAAGTGAGAAGAAATGTTTAGTATCTGAGTTCTGCGCCGGGTACACTTTGCGCTGTCGTGCTTATGAATTTTGTGCTCTTCGCACCAAGAGAGAATACGAGTTTTTTTTGAGCCCGCGCTGATGGAAATTAAACTCAAGCACAGCGCTGCGTTTGTTTTCTGAAGACACATATCAAAATAAAAAAAAAAATTATTCGATAGTTTGATGCACATTTGAATAGAATGGTTTTTTGACAAATTTTATTATAAAACGTTCAAAAATCATATTCTCTTTCATAAAGTTGCTTCTTTACTTTCGTTGTAGAGAACAAAGCTAAGAAAGTTTGATTGTCACGGTTTCATGCACTCAATAAAATTGGGGGTGCTATAAATAGTCGTCGTTGAAAATGTTGAGTTTCGTTGCAAATGAGAACTAGCACCATATTGTCTATTCGAGGAATATTAAAGGAGTTTTTCGGCGACCTTCTCTGATTGCCAAAAATAACCTTGGCCAAGAATTGTTAGGAAAATTTGAAAACTAATACGAGCGATGAATTAAAATATATAGTTCGAGTGTTATTAAAGAAGTTTTCTCAGTGACCTTCTGTGGTCAGAATGGATACTAATTTCTTTCTAATTTCACAGTTCGCATTTTCAGTATTACATCACTCACCGCAGTGAGGTTATCCTTTTATTTTTTTTATTTTTCATGATAATCGCAAGCGAACCACGCTATAGAGGCAACGCTTCTGGTCGTAAATATCATACTAACATTCCTTCCCTTCTCCTGGTGGCTCTAAAGACGTGGCCAGCGTCGTTATTGACTTTTTAAAGCTCGAATCACCGAAACTTGCATAATGAGAAAGATTTGCTAATCCCAAGCGTCATTCGGTGTGTTCTTCGCGCAAATTCGCTAGTTCAGGTCAATCACGGAGAACAACTACGAAGTGTACACCCAAACTAGCGTTGGCAGAGAACATTTCATCTTTGGCAGAAATGATGCCATTTCGTGTGCTGGAGGGTCAAATGCGCAAATAATGATCTGTTTAAAAAGCTTAAAAATTGTTTATATGTATGCGAGCAGACATCTCTTTCTGATTTCTTTTCTCATTTCATTTGGGATTGTGCCAAAAAAAAGTCCATACGACGACAATGGGGATCGAACCAAGGTCGGCTGGAATGCAAAGCTTTTTCATACGACCACGCTATCCATATACAGTGGTAGACATTCGTTTAGTCACCCTATTTTTCCTCAATATTTTTACAAATAAGTCAATTCTTTGTACAGTTTTGCTCATAAAAGACGATTATTGTTTATTTTTCATCGAATTCATTCTAAAAAAAGTATAAATTCACATCACAAGTACTTCAAATATGTGGAATCAGGGTGGACATTCGTTTAGCCGCATCCTAAAATTTCAATAAAAGAAAAATTGTGCGGCAAATTTCGAGTCCAATCGGTAGCTAATATTCAGTATGTCCACCTCCATTTGGGATCTCTCTGAAAACTCGATTTGGCATCGAGTCAGACAGCTTTTGATGTGTTTCCATATTGATTATAGCCCAACATTCCCGAATTACTGCCTTGAGACTGGAAATGTTGTCAAATTGTCATCCGTTTGCATAGACCATCTCGGCCAAGATTATCCATAGGTTCTCTATGGAATTGCAATCGACTGCCAGCAGGTCATTCAAGAAGCGGAATGTCCTTCTCGGCAAACCATGCCTTCGATTGCTTGGAAACGTGGATCTATGCATAATCCTGCTGAAAAAACGACATCCTCGGTAGCGTTATTCTCAATATGGCCACCAGTCCTCCAGTAATTGAATATACTTTTCGGAGTTCATTCGGGTGAAAATGAAACAAATGAGAAGCTTGCTGTGATAGGAAACGGCTCCCCACACTGTCAAACTTCCGCCCCCAAAGTTTCGCTTCGATCTCACGACATGCCGTTGACTTAAATTGTACCAATAGCAACTGTAACAGTCCGGACCATCCAAATTGAACTTTTTTCGCCAGAAAATACAACATTTCTCCATTCTAGTTTCCATTCCATGTATTGCCGGGCAAAAATAAGATGGTTCTGCTTATGGGTGGCGGTCAGTTTCGGCTTTCCTTGAAGTTTCTTCCACCTGATGTTTGGTGACTCATTCAAGATGCGCGCAATATGCCTCTTCGTTACTGGAACAACCGATTCTGCCTTAGTGTATGAGCAGGACATCGTTTCCTGGTTGCTTCGTGTCTTATTCGACCAAAGTAACTTTGATGTTCCCATTTGTTGGTCGTTATATCCACTATTTAAAGAAATTCTTATTTTTGTTACGATAGAACGATTAGAAAACTTTTGTTCACTGAATACCTTTATTATTTTCCGCCCCTATTCCGTCAATAGAATACCTGTCGCCATTCCTTTAAATTCTACGTAAATCACTAATCTGACCAACTTCTTACGTTGCACATGTAATATCTATCGTGTAAATTGAACATTCCCAAGTATTTTTTTCAAAAAACACAGATAAAGGCTTGGTGATTATGCGAAAACTCGATTTTTATGCCCTGCGGCTAAACTCGGGGAAAAACTCTCGGGAAAAAACGACGTTTGAATGTTTATATCCACCGATGCCGCCTTGTGTGTGTTTGTGATTGTGACGCACGTCCTTTCAATAAAATTGACTTAAATATACTATCACTACAGCAAATAAGTATCCCGATAAAAAGAACATTCCTAGTTGTTTTGTAAGTGTTTCAAGTTTTTTTTCAAGTGCGGCTAAACGAATGTCTATCACTCTAGCTGCCAGCGCCAGGGTTGCCACATTTAAATGTGTAAAATTATCTTAGAAAATCTGTATATCTGTATTTTTATAAAAAAAACTGTATAAAAAACCTGAATCGAAAAAATAAGGGAAAAATTTAAAATAAAGGTTTATTTTCAATTTGAATTTATTTTTCTTATTTATGAGCTGTCAAAGTCGTATCAATACAACACAATAAATCAGGTTTTCTCATAATAATTTTTAATGTTTATACATGGTTTTGTTGAACTTTGCCTTCCAATTTTTCGTTAATTTCATCCTTGAAGCTCCTCCTTGAGACGATACATAGTTCTTCGCTTTCAAAATAGAGTCAATAATTGTGGATGCCAACCGATTTCCGGACGTTGTTTTATTGACATCGTAAAGCGAGAATATTCACTCATAACACACTGATGAATATTATTGAAAAGTGTCTCACAAACGACCTTAGCAGTGGATACAAAATTTTCTCATAGCGCCATTTGACGTCCATCATCTGTGGACCAAGTTATATCTGAGACACTCGATTATTGCCCCACAAAATTCGTCTTGAGTAGCCTGAATTCGTTATCGAAGCCTTGTATATTACCTGCTTCAACGAATTGAAAAAAAATAAGTGCATCATATCATTAAGTTTGGCAGACGAACTATTGAGGGTTTATCAAGGCCGCAGTTTTGATAACCGGATCGCTGAAATCAAATCTCTTTGAAATCTGTTTCATGAGCTCAATATAGGAATCACGACAAATTGATTTGAAGCTGCACCCAATCCTTTTTCAGCTTCTTCTGCATCGATACCAACGTAAACATACTCAGGCTTTTTCAGAAAGTCTTCAAAATCAAGTTCAGCATTAGTGAATCGTTGCGCGGTGCTCTGCAAACAAAATATACTCAACATAATAAACTATAACATTCTTGTCTCATTACAAAGTTCGCAAAATTAAGAACTTTCTGATTGAAAAGTGTAGTTGACGTTATTGATGAGCGGTAGAACAATGTTTAGGAACAGCATAATCGGTTTAGTGATAGGATCGTTCAAATAAGGCAATATACAACTGGCGGATTGATTATGGTCATACTCAACTTGGAACGAAACGAATGGTTTAAGCTCTTCAAATCGCTCAAGATTTCGCCTAACATCTGTCTCCACAAATCCATCTCGTTGCGTTGCGTTCAATATTTGTATAAATCATGGTATCTATGTATGCACTGTAATAAAATTAATATTTAAAATTGAATTTAAACAAAAAATCTGTAAATTCTGTGTTTTTGCTGGAAATCTGTAATTTTGTATATCCCGATTCTGTATTTGAAATTTGACGAAAAATCTGTAAAATACAGAATATTCTGTATATGTGGCAACCCTGGTCAGCGCTGTTAGATAGAAGCGTGATAATAGGATAAAGAAGAACATGAACGAAAATATATCTCTCTCTGTCTGGGCCGTCTATTTGGCAAACTATACGAAAAGCTTTCATATGCTTTCATTTCAATGTGTCTCCTGTTTCGCTCGCTCATATTGGCTCTATCATATATAATATACAAATGATATACATGTATTGGGGAGTAGAACATTTTCTGTTATTTTTCAGCTCATTTAATGTAATAAATTGGGATGCCATAACATGTGCTAAAAATTAACTTTGGGTGTACAGTCTACCCAAGCTTAAGCTCAAGCTCAAAAGATGAACGCTTCTGGGCGGATTCGATGGGATGAAGATTAAAACTTGTATAACTCTTATAAGCTGATGTTGTATGAATACTTAGAAGACGTAGCCCCTTCAACTATTTTTCTATAAATTTGCGTTAAAACTCCGTTAAACCGCCAAAGCTCTATCATTACAACATTATTAACAGAAAATGAATGTGTTCCTCTAATACGCAGAACACGCATTTGATACGGAAAAGTTAATTTTCATCCACAATTTTAATTCAATTACACCAGAAAAATTCACTACTATTTTGGTTTTACAGAATGGAAGACAAAGCTCAATGTAGTCGATGTCGAATTGGGTGGTAAAGTTGCCACATTTGCACAACTTGATTGGATTTTAGTCGAACGGATTGCCGAATGCAAAATTGCTCTCCGGTAATTTTGGTTAGATCGAATTCTAGAGTAAGGGTTTCATTTATCCAATTCAAAGTAGATTAAAAAATATATAAATTTCGTAGATCGTAGATCTATTCCCAAACGAATGATGCAGATATCATTGCGATCTATCAAGAAATGGAATGTTTAAAAAGTTTTTAGATTTTCATTTTACACTCTATACCTTCCTGTTAATCGTTAAAAATAGAAAGACAAAACTTTTTGAAAAACCTAAGAATATGTTTTAAAACCACCCTGAGGACAGCGATAACGATCATCATCATTAATATAAATGGTTTCTGTTTAAAAATCATCACTTAACTCCCCAAAAGAAGCCCAACGTCTTACATTTTCACTTGTGAACGCCTTCCTCAAATCGTTCTTCCGTAGTTTGACAACAATTTTCATATTCATATTCTTGCTTTCCGGGGCTGGAAGCAAATTCATCTTCCCTATCGCAGCTTCAAAATCTTGGCGCAACCCCTTTTCTTTCAGCAGCCACTCGAGATTCGCGAAATTTTGTCGTTTGGTTGTGTTGCTTCCTCTCTCTCTCCGTCTGTCTCTCTTGAGCGATAAATTCAAGAGGCTATGAATTTTCAACATTTATATCTTGTAAACCCTTCTCTCATTTTTTTCCATTCGTTTTTCTATCGTCTTCAAGACTGCGTTCCGCCCTCGTTCCTGGTGCCATGGCGGGGACTGCTGGACTGCTGTCAATCGGCGCGCAGTTGCCAAAAACACACACCGAACCTGCAGAGACACCAATCTTATGCAAAATTCAGAACCACCTTTTTTCCACTTTGGAAAATATCTCGAGATCAAGTTGTCGTTCGTGACTTTTCTTGTGCCAGCCTCCCTCCGCTACAAGTTTACTTACTTTGCCGCCGGGGTGGAGGGTGCGGGTATATGAGACATTTAATGACGACGACGACCACCACTTCCTTCCTTCCCGTCGCTTGGAATTTTTTTTTCTGTGTGTAGGCCGGCGAGGTTGTGACGCCGGGGAACGCTAATTGCTATTAAATCAGGCTGGGCGAGTATGCGAACTATATTTTTTTTTTGTTGTTCGGGTTGTGAAAAATGCCGAGCTCTGTAGCCATTTCAGTCGTGTTCATTCGATTGTAGCCAACGCGGAACCAGAATTGCAAAGCAGTGAATGTATTGCCAAGCGAGATAAAGATTATATGCTCAACGCATTTAGACCTAAGTGGTGCGGACTCAATCCACTTCATTTTCAAGCAAATTCATGCATATTTTTAAGCGATTTCTTGCAATAAATTCTCAGACCACCAGAGATGCCAGATTTACAAATATGTTTGTAAACTTACAGACGTATTTGTAAAATACTTTTTATTTTTGTTGACTTTTTGGATATAACAATATTTCACAGGTTTTTGAAAAATAAGAGGCTCTATTCATCACATCAAAGATATTTGACTAACCATATGATATTTTTCCATAGTTTTAATACAGAAAAGTTATTATATTTAGTTTATATCAATACAAATGACGTTAGACCAGCGATACTCAACATGCGGCCAGGCAGTCTTTCTGGTTGGCCCATCTGGTGTGTATGAAGTTTGGAACTCATACACATAAGTACTTTTGCCTTGACATCATTGCAGACGAAAGAGAGGATACGGTTATTCACAATTAATGAAAAATTGCATTCTCTGCAGGTAAGGAAAAATCTTGAACGAAAATTGTTTCTGATAATTATTTTCTGTTCTAGATAAGATTGTTTTGCTGAAATGCAAGGAGATTTATTGAAAAATAGTTAAGTTAGGGTCAGGACTATGTCATTTTCATTCTATTTTCAACAACTTACATTTGCTTTCGGGTCTGCTTATGACGAAATATGGGTTACTGTACAATATTGTTACCACAGACATGATTCATGGCCGTGTGGTGATCTAAAACTTGTATAGCCTTGCATGGCGGATGGAAAATATACACTGCATTTTTTTTATAAATTTCATCAACGAGACCGCAAGTCTTGGTGGATGTCCAATATATCAACGAAGAAATACTGATTTTTATAAAAATTAACAACGCGTATGTATGTGTATTTATGTGTATGTATGTATGTGTAGATCGTTGAAACATTAAAACACACTTACAGCACATACGTTATTAAGTGGTCCGAAAAATCGTTTTTTTCCACTTTTTCCCAAAAATGACAAAAGAAAATTAATAACTTTTGAATCACTGAATCGATTTAGATGATCGACATATAAAATTGACCTAGCCTTTTATTAAACAATATTTAACTTGCGAAAAAAAAATTTATATTTTAGTAATTATTGATTGTAGTCGTTTTTTATTTTTTTATGAGTTTGGACTAGAGGGCGCTATATTTTTTATATTTTTTCTTGAAAGCTGAGGATTGTTTACATAACATATCTCGATATCAGAGTTGCTATTTTTTCGTTTTTTAGATATTATTTTTCAAAAAAAATAATTTTTTCCCAATTGTCCAAAAACAACTTTCTGTGAAAAAATCATACCATTTGAACTACTGAACCGATTTAGATGATCGATATATTAAATTGAATCCAATAAGCAAAATTTGAAAAAATATCACACTTGCGGGAAGATTGGATTCTAGTAGCATAGGTCTAGTTCTGTTACATATGAATATTGATCGAAGACTTAAAACATGTTAAATTTACAAAATTCTAACTTAAAAACGATAATTATAGCATATCTGATATCGAGATATGTTAGGTAAATAATTCTCCGCTTTCCATAAAAAATATAAAAAAATATAGCGCTCCTATCTTTAACCGAGAAATCTATGAAAAACTAACTCAATCAATAATTACAAAAAAAAAACAATTTTTTCGCAAAAGTAATATTTTTTCAAAGAAAAATAACTCGTAAACTTCAATTTGATATGTTGATGATATGAATCGGGCCAATAGTTCGAAAGTTCTGACTTTTTGTAGTGGGAAAAATGGGGAAAATTTTTTTTTCGAACCATCGATTGATTTTGAAAAATCATATGTCAAAAACGAAAAAAATAGCATCTCTGTTATCAAGCTATTTTATGTAAAAAAATTCTCAGCTTTCAATCCATATTAAAAATAGGATCCATATTATCTGCAAGTTCCATATTTCTCAATTAAAGCTCATTGGCTTCAATTTGATATGTCGATCATCTAAATCGGTTAAGTGGTTCGAAAGTTATAAATTTTTGAAAAAAGTCATTTTGGGAAAAAGCGGAAAAATGATTTTTGGGATCACCCTAAAATGTAAATGGGCACCCTAATGACAAAATAGAAAAATACGAGTCTAATGTTTTGCGATAAAGAACAAAATTACCACTTTTGACGAAGATCTGAGAACCACTATATTGGTTAGGCATGGAATGGCTGTATATATATACAAAATACAATCTTACGTGCATCGTGATGTACAAAGTATTAAGGAATATGTGAAAATTAACGTTTAAAGACATTTCTATAGATCTGCACACTTTAACAGACTTTTCCACATTTTTAACAGACATTCACATGTTTTTACAGACTTTTTTTAAAAATCATCTGGCAACTCTTCCTTCCACTTTTTATCGAATATTTCCAAATCGCAGGAGTAAACATTTACGTGACTTTGACTTTGTTTGTTTTTATTTCGTTCGGGAAAACGTTATGACAAAGAGAGGGGACATTAAAAATGCATTGCTCAGTGAAAGGCTGAGATGCTCTTTCAGAGATGCAATGGTTAATTAAACAATTGACGGAAAAATGTAGTTCGTTCATTTTATAATTTTACTTATTTTTGCCCTTGACAACAATACCTCTTTTATAGTGTTGATTATCATAAGAAAAATAACACTCCTGATCGTTGGATCTCTTTTGACATTTCAATTGGATCTTTTTTGACAGCCGTTTTGATTCAGTCCGCACTACCTAGATTTAGACAAGCCCCGGCTAAGAAAATATGATCCGTGCACTGAAAGAAATAATTAGTAAATATAACGAATTTTTTGGTCAATGCTATCAATCTGTAGTCATTTTCTACCGTACTTATAAACTTAAATGTCAAGCAGAACTATGATTCGTAATCCCAATATCGGCTACATTTTTCCGCCGAAAATTCACTATTAGAATTATATCCTTACTAGCTGGCCCGGCTAACTTCGCCCCGCCCAAAATTTATTTATCGTTATCACATCCAATTTTTCTTACTAAGCGCACGTTCATGGGTCCAATGGATTGATCTTCTAATCTACTCTTTAAAATTACCTTTTACTATAAAATTCCTAGTACTTCTACCAAAACTCGTCATCGGATTATTTTCAGATACAATTCTCGTTCATGATTTTCCAACCACTTGCAAATAACACGTTTCTCCGTTACATGGCATAAATGTTTGATACAGAAAATATGATAGAATAAGGCTGTCTTTATCGGACAACTCCTTCCTAGAGTTTCGCTCTCATCAACATATTCGGCGATCCATTTTTATTTATATAGATAGAAGGAGATATAGGAATTAGGGATTGTTAACCGGTTTTACCGGGTCATTTTTCATTACCGAATTACCGGTAATTTTACAATCAATAACCGGTAATTTCGGTAATTTAATTTTTACAAAAATATTCGCTTTTATGCCGCTTCGAAATATTACTCGAGAATCAAAATAAGATCGTGTTGGGTAATGGTGAAATGATCGCTGATCGCTGTCAACACTCCGTTTCGAATTTATCGTAGGTTTATTGCAAAAATCCTGTTGGGTTCAAACATATTAATTTGAAGGCTAATTCATGTCGTATGTGAGCTTACTTCAATGATCACTACCACTCAACTGTTGTTTTTAAATGTTTGTCGTCATCGTGCTCTGTACGTTCAATATTTGTCTACTAAGGTATAAATCATAAATACTTAATCTCCGAACCTTGAACATAAAACCTCTACAGATTGGGAACAGATCCTTTAATTTTGTCTGTATTAGGTTTGAAGTCCAAGGTTCTGATTTGCTTTTTGTTCACGTACTAGTTAAGGAATTGATTCAAATTTTGTTGGCTAAGTTTCAATTTCTAGTAGTTTGTAGCTAACTTTAAGGCACAAACGATCGCGAAATAATATCCGAAAGCATTAAATTATTGATAATTTGCACGCACTCAGGAGGTTAATCATATGGAAACACTAATCCTTTTTTTCTAAACAATGTCAACTCATTCCAACCCAGATAGATAGCAAACAAAAGATGTTGTTTATCTATCTAACCTTCCCCGATCTGCAAACAATCCTCCGTGCGTGCGATGGGTGTGAGTGGGTTCAGTCGATCACATCGAAGTCATAGAGCGCGTGGGGTTGAACGGGCTCGTAAAGTAGCGCAACCAACAGATCGAAAAAACACAACTGGTAGTGCTGCGCCGATTCTAGGACCTCCAAGCTTCAGCTTCAGAGCTGCTCGATCTGAAGACGAGACACAGGATAAGCTTCAGTGATGAAGAACTGACAGTGATAAAGGAATTGGTTGGTACCCACCAACCAGTTCTCATCGCTGTTGTACTGTTATGGCGGAAGAACTGTACCCTTTATGAACCTGACGTCGGATTGCAATTTATGTTAGAACAGCAATCGGAACAACCATCAGAAAATTCGAAGCAGCTGCTTGGAGCCCTGAAGGAAAGGATAAACGTTTTGTATAGGCAGATTTGTTCGCGTATATGAATCATTCTGCTCGTGGTCGTGACTAGGATTGGGCGATCTTGGATCGATTTATAGGATCGATTGTTCTTTTCCATTTCGATGTTTTGCAGTCTTCAGTAAACAAACGCAGCGCTGCGCTTGAGTTGAATTTTCATCAGCGCGCGCTCAAAGAAAACTCGTATTCTCTCTTGGTGCGAAGCGAACAAAATTCATAAGCACGACAGCGCAAAATGTACCCGGCGCAGAACTCAGATACTTAACATTTCTTCTCTCGTGTGTGATGCGCGTCTCATTCTATATACACACACACATACACATCAAATTCTAGCGCCTGCTTTGTCTTCGTTCGTTCTAAGCAAAGCATAAAAACAACAGCGCGCCCCCATTTGAACCGTATGCGCTTGTGTGAAGAAAAATATCTCAACACAGAGAGCAATCCAGATTCAAGCGTGCGGTATAGAAATACGGCGCAAGCACGGCGCGAATTTCAGCGTAAAACTCAGCTTAAAACTGGGCTTGCGCCCACGGCGCTGACAACCAAACATTTCATCTGTGTTTCGGAGCGTGCTCATTCCAGAGCGCATATGTGCGCAAGGAGTGGGAACTCAACTGAGTACAAAAATCTTGTTGCGCATCAGCACCGAGTTGCATTCTGAAGACTGATTTTTTGGATCGATTCTTTGTACTCGAAAAAATCGCGAAAATAGATCATTTTCTTCCGATTTTCTCGATCTCAGAAAAACTTTTCGTAGATTTGTTTTTCGGTGCAGCACGGACGGATTTCATGGGATGTTTGCTAGCTGAGTTTTGAACAAATACCAGTTGTTGAATTTCTAGTAATAATTTTCAATAAACTTATTTAATTAATTCCAAGACGTTTCGAGATGAATGCTCTGAAAAATGCAGTTTTTCTGAGCTTTAATTTTTTTTGTGGCCTTCATAAATAGTAACAAAATTAAATGTCTTTGATGTTTGAATAGAAATATGAAATTTGTATTCCCTGTTTGAAGAAAAGACGGCTCTCATATAGAATAAATCAAGAAATTGTAAAAAAATTCGTTTGGTTTTTCAAAGATCGATTCTTTGGTACCGATTTAATCAGTGGATCGATCCCTACGCCGTTTAGAAAATCGTTTCGTCAAGATGGATCTTTTTCTAAAGAGCGCCCATTCCTAATCGTGACATAATGATGACTTAGGCGTCTTCTATCAAAAGTCACGGAATGCATTGATCAAGCAGGCTTTTGAAATCGTTCGTGACTTCAGACTTCAGTAGCTGGACAACAAGAGGGAAAAAATCCATTGGACGATGCAGAACCTGCAGAATAGATGAGCATCACGAGAAATCTTGAACGATAATGGCATCAATCAAAAGTATTAACAGAGGGCATCAGAGGCAAATACATGACAATGGTATTCGATGCTTTTCGTACTGTACGCCCAACATCATTGAACTATGAACATGCGTGTTTCTCTCCTGGAAATTTCGTTCATGAGATCCGATTAAGATCAGAAATCAATAAAATTAACATTATTTGTGTCCCTAAGTATTAGCAAAAACTTGAAAAATGTTTTCTTGTAAACTAATTATTATCAATAAAAGTCGTTTCTTCAAGAAAATGGTTTATTTCAAAGTATTTTTTCACCGGTAATTCACCGGTTTTACCGGTAAAGAAATTTCATTACCGAATAACCGGTTATGGAAATTTTGGCACGGTAATGCAATCCCTACTGCGTATCCGAAAACATACATTTTGATACCAAACACGATAAAAACTGAAAATTTTGAACTTTGAAAATTTTACACTTTGAACGTGTTAATTGAAGACTATTTTACCACATAAAACACACTGACACTGAGAGCCATACAAATACCAACATGGTATCGTAAAAACAATGAAAGTTCGTTTGTTTCTATGGCCTATGGGGAATGCAAATGTACAAAAATGTCACCTTTATTCTTCTTTTTCGACGTGATTTCACAAATATCCATTACACCCTCTCATATTATTCTCACAATCAGCGGGAACTCTAAAAAAATGTATGTTTTTCATTGATAAAACACTTACTGAAGATAGCATTTTCACATGGATGTGGTAGACAATTAACTCTTTGCGATCGTTTGTCTGCTCTCAGCCACCACAGCAAGGAATCATGCTAATATTATACTTTATGCAACGATGTGTAAGTTTAATCAGTTCACATTTTTTCTGAACGAATCATAGAAAACCTTAGTAAGTAGATCTAGTAAACCCGTTCATTGAATAATATGGAGCTTCTATGAATTAGAGATAACGGTACTCAGTATAAATAAAAGCTTATTAGCTTGGAAAGATAAGAGGATAGTCACAATAAGATATTCCGATATCTCGCACAGCACGCAAAAGAGACAGTGTGCTTTGCGTTATCCAGTCGCGCATCTCACAAAGTCATTGGGAGCTGTCTGCAACAAATGAGCGAGACAGGAGGCAGCCAAACGAGCAGACTTCCTACGCGCGCTTAAATTTCGAGAGACGAGTATCGATTTTTTCTTCCTCACAACTCTTCCATGAGCAAGCGATGAGACCGGGCTTTAGCACGCGAGCTTGGCTCTTTCTCTTCTCTTACGTAAAATTTTGTGTTGCGTTTAGGAATGCTTCGTCGCGTTTCAATGCGAACGATGCACATGTGTTGTGTACACGAAGAGATGCTCGTGCATTAGTGCTCGCGAGACTTTCTCGTGTAACTACCTCAAAGTGACATTTGGTTAGGCCTTCTGAGATCTCGCACAGCACGTAGAAGAGACAATGTGTTTTGCCCTATTCAGCCTCGTATCTCACACAACCATTACAAGCTGTGTGCAACAAATGAATGAATTGATTGGATGACTTTAGCAGCTATATTCATGTGAAACAGTTCCTCATCACTAATTGTTTTACGTTAATAACAATAATAATACGAAGATTAAAATTTTAGCACCAAAAGCACAACTTCTCCCGACAGCACCAAATGTCACTTAGAGGCAGGTACACGAGAGAGTCTCGCGAGCACTTATGCGCGAGCTTCTCTTACATGCATACAACACATGTGCATCGCTCGTGTCGAGATGCAACGAGGTATTTTTGAGCGCATCTCAATACTTTACAAAAGAGAAAAAAAGAAGCTGAACCTAGGCTCGTGTGCTAAAGCCCGGTCTCATCGCTAGCACATGAAGGGCTTGTGAGGAGGAGAAAATCAATACTCGTCTCTCGTCTCTCTTGTGCGCGCGCACAATAAGTCTGATCACCTCTCAATATTTTACGAAAGAAAAGAGAAAGTGCCAATCCCAAGCCCGTGTGCTGAAGCCCGATCTAATCGCTAACAAAAAATCGATACTCGTCTCTCGAAAATAAAGCGCGCGCACAGGAAGTCTGGTCACGATGCTGAGTAGCTACGATACATCGGACCAAACAACTATAGTAAAAAAAGTAAAACGAGGCGGCACCATTTACGTTAGCAAACCAACTTATTTTTATAAATTACTATACGAATGTGGGAGAAGTACGATAATTTGTGGAACGACTTGTAGGTGATTCTCGTGTCATATACACGAAGGTTAATTATAAAATATATTGTTTATATAAAAACACATTAAAACACGTTGTTCAGTAAATTCTAAAACATATCTAAATTTTACAAAAAATAAACATATCTTACTCAGCCTTCATAAACTTACATGATACATGCAGTGAAACATGCTCTTCCAAGGGAAATTAATTCCGACCAGTACGATACCCATATAAAAATTCAATACGACCGCAAAGAGTTAAATATAAACACAAATATTGACGTCACGATATGAAAAATAGTTATCGCAGCGCATGCTATGTCGCTCGCAACTCCACTATCTTCCTCACTTTCCTTTGCTAGACATTGGTACACTAGATAATCATACATTTATATTTCTTCTCGGTCGTGAAGCTATTTTCGCCGAAAGGAAATGAAGGGCCACACCGAATATATACTAATTGTTGTGCTAACGCAGATATCCATTACCAACATGCCAAATCATCCAGCAGCAAAATGCTCCGAGCGTGGAAGTATACCCGTTTGCAAGTTGTGCAAGCGTAAACTTGTGCCCATACAAGTGCTTAAGTGTTCAGTTTTTTATGTTGGAATTTTATTCGATGGAAATAAATGAACAAAATATAACCTCTATATCGTCATTATTGTATTGTATAATAAACGAATGCAACCCGATATCAATAAATTGGGCGTTGGCACGAAATCCCGAAAGAAGGATCGAAGTTGGCGCGATATTCTGGTACATGTTTTGACACTTGTATTTACTAATTTACTCGCGTAAAATATACGAACTAATAGTACGGTAGAAAATGACTAACGAATTGGTATTAATTACTAAAGAATTTGTAATATATACTAATTATTCCTCTCAGTGTAGCAGTTTATTGATTTGTTGACTACCCTTAGAAAAATCCTCGGTCGAAAACTACTAAATACATTTGGTCGAAAACTACTAAATACATTTGGTAATGCAAAATTAGTAGAATGTACAAATTTTTTGTACATATTGTCAACAAACCCGCATCCCTACCAGAGATTAGTATATTTTACTCGATAACATTAGTAAGCTTGGATATTGTCATATCTGAAAATTGGTGAGAAAAGCGCGTATTAACCATTTTCATTGTTCCTATAAGGCAATACGGAGGTATAATAAGGATATAATTCTGATACGTGCATTTTCGGCGAGAAAATGTAGCCGATATTGGGCTTCCGAATCATTGTTCTGCTTGACATACGTGTTTATTAGTACGGTCGAAAATGACTATAGATTGGTAGTATTTACCAAAAAATTCGTTATATTTACTAATTATTTCTCTCAGTGTAGTAAACGTTGACGAGAAAAAGTTTGACGTTTTCATTTTGAAGCAATCTTCCCGTTCGATATCCGTATTAATCGATGCAGGATTTTGGGATCAAGAAGACTATCAGAGTGTTCGGGCGTCCATGAGCGTCCGCGGCATAATCAGAAACTGTCCGAAGCCGAGCGGTGAGATGATTGTGGAGAAATAGGCCGAATGCCCGGTCTACTTGATCGCTAAACTGCCGATGCCCGTGTTGCCAAAACAGGGCATGCCACAAATCTTCTCTCTTCTCCGAAAAAAGAATTGAAAACAAAAAAGAGCCAATTGATGGCGTTTGACTAACAATTTATCGAGTCTTAAACCTTCTAGAAACTCAAATTGCCAAATTTTACAACCCTCATCATTTCACAAATATCCAATGGCTTCGATTCTCTTCGACATCATAGCGTCGCAGCGTCGCCGCTAAGGTGCTTTCTTTTGAAATGATGTTACCGTTTACCGTCGTTTATTATTTCAATATTTATTTTGCTGTTTTCGCCCTTTTTGCTACCACATTTTATAGTTTTTCACAATTTTCATACAAACTAAATCGTAGCTTATGCTTTATTTGGAGTTTATTTATAATTAAATCCTTTTGCTGCTTGCTTTGTCTATTTTTTTAACCTTTATAGATATGAATTAAATTAAATAACTTCCATCTTACATGATTCGAAGTATTTCTTTTATTAATTTTTCATGCCTTTTCGTTGAATGAAAATTCAATTGTTGCGACAAAAAGCTGTTATCCCATATTCAGTGGACACTTACACTCCCGTTTTTTTTGCTGATTATCGAAAAGCATTACCCCGTCCACCCCCTTTAATGTACCACAGTCTTCCTCGCGTATACTTTTGTGTGAGTGTGTGCGCGTGTGTACGTGAGATAAACAACATTTCATTTTTCATTAATGCTTTACCGATTCTATTTAAAACCTTTTCGATTAAATATGTACAAATGCTGGATTGCATGTGATGATTATTTTTGATTGCTAGCCAATTCATTTCTGCATGACGGATTCGAATTAATTTCGACTGTTTTCACCTACCGACTCGTTTTCCACAACTTCGATTGGTTGAAATGAATGAACTCGTCTCTCATCTGGGGACAAATTTATTTACAATTGACCGAATAGATTTTTGTTCAAATGCGAAAACATATCACTGTTTTGTTTTGGGAAACATTATGTGTACTTGGTACTGCAAGCGAAAGTGTTGAATCTACACTCCTATTGCAATTCTGTCGATGTATAAGTGGCAAACTTTTTTTTCTGATTGGCCGGTTGGTGCTTCACAAATTTTTACTTTAACAATTGTACTTAATCTCAAATCCAATGTATCCTCCAGTAGATTGCTTATGAATGGAGGTTCAATGTTAAGCAGAACGTGAACTTCGCATGTTCTCTTATTGGCTACTTTGTATTTACAATTTCAGTAAGTAATTTACCCTCTGCGCAAAGATTCCTACAGCTCATCTAGTATATATTAATTTATAAAATTAAGTAAAAAGAACTATATCGATAGTTAACAGTTTTTCTTTTGTTTCACAAGTTTCGCAATGGATAAAAATTAAACGCGCTACATTAAATTAATGACGAAACCTAACATTTCAACTAATATTACCAGGCTCTAGTTTGCAGCGGGAGATAGCTACCGCACTGCTGCTGGTGGCTGTTGGCCATGAAGTTGTTCTGGTTCCGGTATGCCATGGCCAAACTGTTGGACATAAGGCTATTATTGCACGGCTGCTGCAGCATCTGGCCGGTAACGTTGTGGCTGCCGTTGTACGACGATAGCAGCGTCGAAGACGGCGTGTCCGGCGAGTGGGTATTGTTGGAGTCACTGGTTAGGACCACACTGGAACCCCCGCCTCCACCGCCGCCACCTCCTCCGCTGCCGCTCGCCGTCAGGGAACTATTGCTGCCACTCACTTGCTGCTGCTGTTGAGCCTGCTGCTGCTGTTGCTGTTGCTGCTGCTGAGCAGAAGCGTTGGAATTAGAGCCGCCGGAACACGGCTTGCCATCTTTAACTAGTACTGGTACGGCCACACGTCGTGGTGAGCTGGCTGACTGGATGAAAAACATAGATTGTGTCAGTGAGGATTCTTGTGGGTTGATTCTTTTTTTTTCTTTAATAATACAGGGTCCTTCAGATTAAACGCTTACGCAAGAAAATCGAATAGTTCCTTATAATTTTTTTTTCGCTCCGTCGATGGTAACATTGCATTCCCCACTTTGGGACCATAGTATTGGACTACTCGTTCAGTCTGATCGGATGGTTTTTAGTGTCAAGATTTACAAGAACGTGTATTTTTAGTAAAACAGTATTACTCGGGCAATCGAAGCCTTAATGAAACTTGGTCCTCTTTTGGTAAGAATTTCAACATTTCTCATCGTCGATTACTTCCTCTGGGGTACGTGAGGGACCGTTGCTATGTTAATAAGCCACGAAATTTGGAGGAACTTAAAGAAGAAACAACTCGAATTTTCAACAGCATCGAAGTCGTACTGTTAGAGTTGTGCATGAAGAATTTTGTTCACCGTTTAAACCACGTTATGGAAAAAAGGGGTGGTCACATCGAAAATGCCCTAAAATAAGTTTTATTTTCGTTTTATTTTAAACAAAAATCGGTTCACTTTTGTAGAAGTTATTAAAATTTGTTGTGTGAGCGTTTAATCTGAAAGACCCTGCATAAAAATAATAAATATAAGGTAAATGATTGGATGTTACGAAAATCAGATCATAGTTTGTCCACTTTTTTGAATGCTCTAGTTCAGCGCACCTGTGTCAAATCCGGTATTCAAATTTTTCCAAACATATAAATAAAACCGTCTTTTTCATGATACACAATAGTTTTATAGGATATTTTTACGGATTCACATGTGTTAAAGGTTTATAAAGTCCACCTTCTATTGGTGTCAACGCACCCCTCATTTGAGCTAACCTCTTAACAACCACCAGATGATTTTTTGGACCAATACTGTATTATAACACGTATAAATATTGTGAACATCATGTTTGCAGATCATTTGTATTAGATTTATATATCTAAATCATGTAATTAATGCATATTCTGATCATGGTTTGTCCGATGCACTGATGTTGGTTTGTCCACATGATTACTATGGCAACCGCTTGGCGCGCTGCAGTTTGTTTGTTTTGTTTTGTTGCCCTTTGCTCGTAGCAGAAACAAAGTTTCTCTGTGTTGAGTACTGTTCACCTTTAAGGTGAAGATGGAAGGAAGCCACAAATGGCTGCCACAATGGCGCTCACTTCTTTCATCTGCCTCCCTCACCCCCCGCCCGATAGGCAAAAAAAATCAATAATTTTACGAAACAGTGTGTGGAAAATTTTTGCACACTTCCATCAAGTAAGTAAACTTTAATCGATTACTCACAAGATATTAAATTTTCATCTGCCGTCGCAATGTATAGTGAAAAACGTCGGAAAACTCGGGCTAGTGCTCTGAAAGTTAAATTTTCATTTTTCTATTTTCCGCAATGGTTTTGTTCGTATTGGTGAAAGCATCGTTATTTTTTCGACACTGATGCCAGACAACATAATCGAAACAGCTGTAAAAACCACTCAATAAAATGTTATTCCTGAGTCATGTTATGAAAATCAATAGAACAAAATAGTGTTGATATCAATACAAATATTATTTTTACGTTTAATGGGTCTATAATGTAAGTTTTAGCAACTTTAATATTGGTTAAGAAATTTGTATTGCAGAGCTCGGAACACTGCCACGGCTGCCTCTGCTGTCAGGAATAGTAAACGGAAAAGTATTATATTCAATCAAAATGCTTCGGCCAACGAGGAGAAGAGTTAAAGCTCTCCAACGTGAATACGTGAAAAAAATACGATCAACGAAGGAAAATATTAAGGAATTATCAACTATAATCAACTGTTAGATGGTCTGCTTTTGTTAGCAGCCCCATGGCTGCAAGCGCGATCGCGAATCATAACAAACCTAGAATGTGCACAAACATTAGGTAAATGCATAGAATGTTGCTCTAGTAACGTACCGCTCTGAATCATATTTCGGACACTTTGTTCTAATATCTTCAAATGCTTAATGCACTGATGATATAACTATCAAATTAATATCACAATTACTTCTTTAGAGTAATCCCTTGGTTTCATTATCATTTCACATGAGAACTACATTTGAATTATACAGGGTTTTCCATTTCGGGCTTCCGAAAGTATACAGCCCTGCGCTGTTTGACACCGTTTGACATAGCTGTCAACCAAAGCGTCATATCGTTAGTTGAATGTCTGCCATTTTACAATATGGATCGTTTTAGCATCGCACAACGTGTTAATTTTGTTAAATTATACTATAAAAATGATGAAAAACCGGCAAATGTTTTTCGAGCATTACGGACGGATTTTGGTCGTCATGGACGGCCTACAGAGCACACAATCGCTAATGTAGTGCATAAATTCGAACAAACTGGATCCGTAGCGGATATTGTGAAATCTGTGCATCATCGTAATGTGCGTTCGGCCGAAAATATTGCTGCTGTTGCTGCCAGTGTGGAGGATGACCCGAATGTTTCGATTCCACGGCGTGCTCAGCAATTGGGCTTGTCAAACACATCATTGTGGCGAATTTTGCATTTGGACTTGCACTTACATCCATATAAAGTCCAGCTGGTACAAAAATTAGAGCGTGGTGACCATGGAATGCGTCGGGCATACGTCGATTGGGTGAACGAACAACAGCAGCAAAATGCTGAATTTTCGCATCAAATTTTCTTCAGCGATGAGGCACATTTCGAGCTCTGTGGCTATGTAAACACCCAAAATTTCCGTATATGGGGCTCAGAAAATCCACACGTGATTGTTGAGAGGCCATTACATCCGCCAAAAGTCACTGTTTGGTGCGCATTATGGTTTGGTGGAGTCATCGGGCCGTATTTCTTTGAAAATGAGGGCGAGACGGTAACTGTGAATGTTGAGCGCTATGGCCGCATGTTAACCGATTTTTTTTGCCACAAATTGAAGATATGGATACGGATGACATGTGGTTTCAGCAGGACGGCGCCACGTGCCACACAACACGACCGAACATGGCCATATTGCGAACGAAATTTGAGGGACGCATAATTTCGCTTTTTGGTGATGCTAATTGGCCGTCCAGATCATGCGATTTGAACCCGCTAGATTTTTTTTGTGGGGTTATTTTTGTGGGGCGAAAGACCGTGTCTATGCCAACTCTCCGCAAACTCTTGAACATTTGAAAGACAACATTCGTGAAGTTATGACCGAGATACCGCCCCATATGTGCCGAAAAGTTATCGAAAATTACCTGTTCCGGATCAAGGTGTGCGAGGAAGCCCTAGATGGACATTTAAATGATGTTGTATTTCACACATGATGGCATAAACCAAACTTTAATTTGAAATAAAAGTTTCATCGAAATTCGAATTCTAAGTGTGTTTTATTTCAATTTACTTTCGAAATTTAAAGTTGGAAAACCCTGTACATTAACGGCAGAAATCTTACAACACTACTCAATATCGTTTGTGTTTGACGTTTCCTTAGCGTGAGCATGTAGAATTTACCCGTTCATAAATATTTAAATTTCTACCGTGTTTCATCAGTTCTCATCATCGTTAACAGTTTACTGTGATTGCTTGGTAAGTGTTTTCCAGTTGATTATAAAATATGATATAATCAAGTGTAATGTAATTTTCGTCCAAAAAATTACAAAATAAAGTGTCCGAAATTTGAATTCAATCTGTCCGAAATTTGATTTAGTGTCCGAAGTTTGATTCTTAGTCGCTTCATTTGAAAAGCATTCTATTAGATGATTTTTTTTATCAAATTTGGTACCAAATAGGTACCGAAGTAGAAAGCCTAAAAGCATATTGAACTAATTTATTAAAAATATCAACCAAATAATACCTGTGCATAAAGTTTAGATCTGTTTTCTGCATCATATGCCTTAAGCGTCCGAAATATGATTCAGAACGGTATAAACTATTGAAAAATTTAGACACTAAAAGGAATTCAAGAATTAAGAATAGGATTTATCGTTGAATTGATAACACATACGACACAAGGCGATTAGGAGTACAGGAAAGGGACTAAACGTGAGTGCACAAAAATATTGCAATTTAAATATTATTGAACTTATACAATTATATAAGGAAAATTATAATCTCCATCATACAACACAAAATTCCGTGTTTCATTCCCGGAGCATTATAGTTGCGGTTTTTTGAATTTGTTGATTACAATAAGTTTAAATCTGTGACTTCCCGTGACGTTGCTACCAGGTAAGATCGCAATTCTTTCCTTGCTATTTTTATGCCCTTGAACATTATTTTAGTCTCAATGGCTAAAGTATAAGTGGAAATACACATCTAAAAGAGCCCCAATTCGCATGTGTTATAAATTTGCTCACGTTACGCTCGCGTATAATCTGAATTTTACTCCATGTGCAAATACATACCAAATCCTCACAAACACTATTACCCCATGGAAACACGTGGTTTTACCTATACTACTACAATGGCTTCGTTTCACCTTCACCTTAAAGTACCTAGGAAGCAGTATTCTGAAGAAAGCCTAAGCTATGAATGTATTAATATGATGGCAGTAAACTCAAGCAATGAGAAATCCAACATCTACTTAAAAAAATCGAATTCTTCATTCAAAAATTGTGATTTTTAAAACCACACAAACCATGATCATTTTTCGGACAAACCATGATCAGAGGTGAGCAAACCACGATCATGATTTATCTTAGAAGAACATCGTTGAAAAACATAAAAATGAGAATAATTTGAATACGTCACAAACGGCCACACTTGAGGAAGCATTACACTTGGATTTTGCACCACGATAATGCACCAGACCAAAAATGGCACGAATGTGATTGAACAAGCACCGTACTCTCTAGATATGGATCCGTGGAACTTTTTTCCTATTTGCGAAACTCGAATTATCGCTTCGACATTAGAACGAATTCGCTGCGTGAATTGTAGTTGCGTTTCAAGTTTATTATGAAAGAGAACAGAATGCACGCAAGCGTGAGTCCATAAGAGAATGTGAGAGAGAATTAATTCGGGTTTTGCTGCGCTCTCACTATTGAATGACAGCCAAGTTCATTCACCATTTCAGTGTCCATTGAAAATCGCATTATAAGTCGAAACATGGGTAAAAAAATGGCCCCTGCACAGCTCGTGCTGTTGAATTTACTGGTTTAACCCATTAGCAACCATTAGTGTAATTTTCATAATTAGCGAAAAAGAAACCCTAATGTTCAACTGACTGACTGACTGTTCGAAAAATCTAACATTTGTCAAAACTTGCACTTTTTTTTCGGAAATACAAACATACTGCGAACAAAAAGTCACTAAATAAAGTTATACAAAATTGAATGAAAGTGATAGTTAGTGGTAACTGAGAAACATTACCATATGGTTGCTTTCCAAATTCAGGTCGGACTCGATTATATGTGATTTAAATACAGTTTGAAAAACAAAATGTTTTTGTTAATTTCAAATATGGCTTATTTCAAGAAAAAGTGTAACCTTTCAACGTTAACACGAAATTTAAGTGGCTATTATATGTATAGTGGGTTGAAAATCATGATTTTTGAAGATTTTCCTTGAATTTTCACCAGGAATTGTTTATATCGATATTGCAGCGAAATGAGGATAAATATGAGTTGGGTATCAAAGAACAAATTGTAGAGCGGTAAGAGAGCTTTAATTTAATTGATAGAAACAACCATGTTCAACTACCAACAAGAATAACTATTTGCAAGCCCTTAAAAATCTGGTAGAGAGTAAGCCGAAACATTCGCAAAAACCGTTGAAGGCTAAGAGAGGGTACATCAACTACTGAACACTCTACTGAACACTCTACTGAACACCTCTCTTAGCCTTCAACGGTTTTTGCGAATGTTTCGGCTTACTCTCTACCAGATTTTTAAGGGCTTGCAAATAGTTATTCTTGTTGGTAGCCCCTGTCTTATCAACTCGTGAATCCAAGATGGCCTACAAATTCTCTATTGAGTTCAGATTTGGACTCTGCGGGGGCCATTCCATAGGTTTAATATGGCAGGAACGGAAAAAATGTCTTCGTTTTCTTCGCGGTAATTTTCGGGTCGATATCCTGCTGGAACACAAATTTGTTTTCCAGCCCAGTTTGAACCAACGAAACCTCCAAATGAGTCTGCTGTCATAATATCAAGTTAGTCATTTTTAATTTGTTATTTTTAATTTTAACCTATAAACTAATATTGAACATGGTTGTTTCTATCAATTAAATTAAAGCTCTCTTACCGCTCTACAATTTGTTCTTTGATACCCAACTCATATTTATCGTAATTTCGCTGCAATATCGAGGTTCAATCTACACCCTATATTTAAATAAAACAAAAAGTGGGCACTTTATTTTGACAAACATTGTTTTTACTATTGTTTAATATTTTTTAAAGTCTGGACAAGTCTTTTTTTATGTAACAGACAAGAAAAGAACATGATGAATGAACAATAAAAACCAAAAAAAAATAGAACCTTTCACTTAGTAGCTTTCTGCACAAGAAAGAGAAACTTAGGTAGGTGGGCATTTTTTCTGGCGGTGACTTAACGTCCAATTGTCCAATCAGCAAATCTTAAAAGAATGATCTATTCCAACAACTTTCTTGGATATGAATCGTCGAAATTGATACAAAAGGCGAAGAAGGGGCTTAAAACTATCAAAACATTTTATTTTCCAACTACCATTGCTAAAATGCCGAGTAACTGTCGCAAGGCTGTCAGGAAAGGTGTGAGTGTCAAGCTAGTTAATAAATAATCCTTGAGGATAAAAAAGGATAAATTGTTGTATGTCGATTCTATTCTACGAAGAGGCTTGACAAATGTTCCGTCTTGATATTTGATTTTTGATTTTGATATTTGAAACGTTAGTAGTACAGTTTCTTGCGAACGGATTTCGTTGAGCTTTATGTCAATCAACTCGAAAAAGGCAAAAAAAAGTTGTTGACAAATCTTTTAAATAATAAAATAGTTTAAAATTTAATTCAAATAAAAGATAAGCTTGCATGAAATACAGACATCCGGATCAGGTACCAAAGTAGCGGAGTTAAACAATTCATATCCCGCTTCTGAGCGGAATCGGAAAAAATCTGGGCCATATATGAAACAGTGACATAAAAACTAATATTAGCGGAAGAAACATGATTTGTATAAACGAATGATCATTTGAGGAATTCGAATAAAAACCAGACTCATCTGCTCGCTAAGATAAAACAGTTAAGCACCGATACTAACCTGATTATGCTGATTCTGCTCTGCCATCGCCTTCTCCTTTGCCTGCCGTTTGCATTTATATCGATGATTTTGAAACCATATCTTAACCTGAAAAAGAAACGAACGGAAAGAAAAGGAAGTAAATATCAGATCGTTCCTGGAAGTTCTCTCATTCTCACAGAAAAAAAAAGTTACGCGAACAGCAGGAAATTTGTGAACATGTGTTGGTGGCTGTGACTTCAAAAAGTAAAAATCAAACCACGACCAAATCAGATGACGGCACAGCGAGCGAAGGTGATGTGCCTCCTCGTTCGTAGAGACGAAGTCCGGAAACAAGATGGCGTTTTTGAGGTAAAGTGAAACGGACAAAAAAAGCGATACCGCTAAAAAATGGGGAATTCTATGTAGCGCGCATAGTGTGTATCCGAAAGAGACATGCACCAGAATGGCCGTTCGAGCCAAGCCAAGAAGAAAAAGAGAGCGTTTCATAACTCCCTCTTGTTGACGCGCTTCATTGTGTGTGCAAGAGCTGTAAAGAGCCTTCTTCAGACCTCTTTTCAAATGCACCCTTTAGGAGGAACTCATTTCCCTTCCTCGGGAACCAGCAAATTTCCACACAGAGCGCACAGCATAGCACACATAGCGACGACCGGAGAATGTCATCTCGTAGCATACCGTGTACCACCTTTTTTCTGCTGTCACTCTATTTCCCTGCCAGAAGACGGACGTTTGTAAACATTACGTTCAACATTCAAAGTGTGTCGCGCGAGAACCGCGGCGTGAACAAATTCCTGTAGGCTTCAAAGCGCTCTAATTTTGTTAGTGCCCCCGAGTGCCCCCGGTCCTCTCTATTCGTACGCGTCTCTGCGGCTGCACTGCACGAGAAAGTGTGAAGTGATTAGGTTTCTCCGACAATTACACCGCCAACTTGAAGCCGACTTTAAGCTAGAAACACTGATCTAGGTAAATTTGTTCTCAGACTGGTTCGAAAAATTGGTATTCCTGCGTAGGAAAACACGCAAGGTTTTTTTTCCAGATTCCCTTTGGCGGAACAATTTAGATTTATGACGAACATCAGTATTCGATAAATGATTATACAACATTATCACTTTCATCCAAGTTATCGAACATGATTTCTCCGATCACATGCGCTGGAACTAGAGTACCAATATAGTAAAATTTGTAAATTTGTAAAAAGCCCACCTTGTATATTTGAAAACTTTTCTCAATTTCTGGACTATTTTATCAAAAACTACTACCGTAGTTTCACAGAATTGTTTCCAGAATTTGTTAGCTTTATTTTCTTCCTTACATGGCTTCTTTAAAGTTAGCAAATATGCTATGACAAAAATAAAAGCCCACCCCCAAAAAATAATATTAAAATCATTCAAAGCCTTTGAGTGACCCCTCATTTCCACATGTTTCCACATAGGGCTGTGTGATATTACGTACAACCTTTCAGTGATTCAGTTGACGCGATATAAACAATGTGTTGTTTACGTTGGCACATAAACGTCGATTGTTGTTGTCTACACAAAGAGTTTTCAACAAAATCAAAATGGGTGGAAAGAAAATCAGCATGCAAGTCCGAAAACTTGTTCGTTCAAGATCATTTGCAGCAGATTTTACAGCGGAAGATTGCAGAGAAGTTCGGAATCAGCCGGGGAGCAGCTGGTGAAATTGTACACAAGCACAAAGCTTACGGTTCGCTTGCTGACAGATCCGGATGAGGTCGTCGTCGGAAGACCAACAGGCGGACGGATCAACGAATCAGCCGGGAAGTGAAGAAATCTTCAAAAGTATCAGTCAAAGTCACTCAGGAAAACCAAGAGCAGATTCAGAAGAAAAACGGCCGTTTGTCAGCAAGAAAAATATACTGAAACCGTTGAAATTTGCAGGGAAACATGTTAACAAACCCGGAGACTTTTGGAAAAAAGAATCGAAATTTGAGCTTTTCTACAAGAAGCGGGCGAAATAGTGTGACGGAAGAATGATGAAGGATTGCAGGAACGTCATTTGCAGGCTACAGTCAAGCACGGAGGAGGCAATGTAATGGTGTGGGGGGGCGAATTCACGGAATCGTGACAGCAGATGCCTACATTGACATCCTTAAAAGGACAACCTCAATAAATCGCTTCGAAAAACTGGCCTACGAAACAGTTTTGTTTTCCAACAGGACATCGACCCGAAGCATGTTGCTAAGAAGACCAAAGTCTGTTTCCGTTCTCGCAAAATAAAACCCATTGAATGACCATCACAAAGTCCTGATTTCAATCCGATTGAGATCCTGGGCCCATTTTCGACAACAAAGGGGTGAAAGATGGTGTCACTAATAGTATGCCCAAACGTCTTTGACGGGTCATTGAAGCTTCAGGAGGCCACACTAAATATTGATGCTTTCAACTTTTGCGCTTTTATTGTGTGATATGTTATTTCTCAAACTCGGGCTTTTATACTAGTTTTCTCTTTCTATTTTGCGTCCCATTGAAATAAAATGTTTTTTTTTCATGCTTTATGAATTGAATCCAGCTAAATATGAAGGGAATGCAATGAAGACTGTTGTTTTTATGATAAACACTCATGAAATTGTTATTTTTATTAAGAGAAATTGTTTTTTATTCGAATAAAATTGAGAAAATCGTTATCTGATGCTGTTTTCGATACACAACAACAATGTAAATAATTTCTTTCGCTTCAATATCGATTATCAACAATACCGCACAGCTCTAACTGTTATAACATGAAGAAACGGGGGATTACTCTAAGGTTTTGAGTGATTTTCATATTATGTTTTGGGGGTGAGCTTTTATGTTTGTCAACGCATATATGACAATAGTAGTTTTTGATAAAATAGTCCAGAAATTGTGTTTCTCAACATCCAAGATAGGGCTTTTTTATGCCTATTATTGTATTACTGTATATGAAGCTACGATGATTTTATAAAGAAAATCTGAGGGACGCCCCATCGAAGACAGTACCGACGCTGTGGATAAATATGAATAATCCTTGGAAAAAATAGTTTCTTGGAGTTTCTAATAACTCATTTGACTATAATTTCAAAAGTTTAAAAATAGAATATGTGCGATATACATAAACTCCCAAACCAAGAACACTACTCTTGATAGATCAATTATTCATGAACTTCCTTACAAACATTTCTTCTTTTTATAGAGACCGGAATTTGAACAGATAACTAGACTATTTAATTTAAATATAAATACAAAATATAAATAGAAATTGAAAAAAAAAGAGAGTGATGAAGAAAGAGCCAAAAACGAATCTTGAAAGTCATATTTAAAGGAGAAGCTATCTCATCTAATGTCTAGAAACCTGAATTTTACTGAAATATCAGACAATTTGGATTTTACAGCAACAATACTTTGAAACAAAACCATTTTCTTGAAGAAACGGCTTTTATTGATAATGATTAGTTTACAAGAAAACATTTTGCAGGATTTTGCAACTTAGTTTGTTGTTTAAATTAATAATAAGGGACACAAATAGTGTTAATTTTGTCGTTTTCTAATCTAAATCGGATCTCATTAGGGGAAATCAGAGTATAACCTAAGGATTTCCACATATTTCCAAGACTTCCCATGTCCCTCCGACTTCAAATCATTACAGAAACTCTCTTCAACTATTCATTCTACAGTATCTGTTGATTATTTTTTGAGTAGAACTTGAGTTTTGATAGAGTACAAAAACTGATTTCGACACCCTGTCGGGTTAAAACCTTTAGAGAAACGAATGTAAACTTGTTACAATAAGCAGGTAAAGGACAAATTCCTACTGCTGGTCCGGAGTAAACACGAGAGTTTTAATTCCAGCCAACGTTGAACAGGGCTTGTCAACAAAAATCCTGGAAGAGTTTCAATGCTCATTGGCACAACCCCCGTGATTGCTCACCCAAATCACGGGGGTTGTGCCAATGAGCATTGAAACTCTTCCAGGATTTTTGTTGACAAGCCCTGTTCAACGTTGGTTTTGGCTGTTTTATCAATCCAGTTCTGTCGTTTTGTCTTCCTAATATAAACACAAGACATCTAAAAAAAAAAGCAAGGACGCATTCCTGTCAGTGGAACACAAACCAGGTGTCGGTGTTACCCCGAATGGGCTCGGAATTTCAAAACAACGTTTTCCATCATCGATAATCAACAAAACCACCTAGCGTCTCATAAAATACACTGAACAATGATCTAAGATTAATTAGGCTCACAGAAGTATCGAATTTTCCAAAACTATAACACTTAAATTCCACTAGCGAAATTTTACACTGACTAACTCCTGTTTGCTGACCGGTCCTGTTGTGTTGTTCCACAGCTGTAGGGTGAATTGGAACGTAAAACATGACAAGTGTGTCCAGGGGCTATGGAAAATTTGCAAAAAAATGTCTTCGGGGTTTCGGGTTTATACTGATTTCCCTCTACCGAAATTTCCAGAACAGGAAAACTCAGAGGTTCAGAGTCCAATGATGCTGGGCGGACAGTACGAAGAGCATCGAATACCATTGCCATGTATTTGCCTCTGATGCCCTCTGTACGAAAACATGTATGAGGATTTTCATCAATCCGTTTATAGACGTTGAGTTTAGGCTGAACGTTGATACCTTTGATAGCTGCAATCGTCAAGTTTTTCTTTGAAGCTCAACAGATTCTGCATCTTCCAGTGGGTTTTTTCTCCCTCCTGTTATCCAGCTACTGAACCAATACCATAATCGTCAAATTTAATCAAATCACGAACGATTTAGAATGCCTGCTTGTTTAATGCAGTCCGTGAAGTTTGATAGAAGACGCCGAAGTCATAATTAATTGTGCCACGACCACGAGCAGAAAGCAGAAAGCTGCAGCAGCTATTTTTAAACAGTAGATCGGAGGTCGTAGAATCGGCGCAACACTGTCAGTTGGATTTTTCGATCTTATTTAGAGTAATATTTCAAAGTGGCATAAGGCGAATATTATTTATGATGTAAAAATTAAAATTACCGAAATTACCGGTTATCGATTGTGAAATTACCGGTAATTCGGTAATGGAAAATGACCCGGTATTACCGGTAAAACCGGTTAACAATCCCTAATTGCAAATAAGCACGTCTTAAAATCTTTCGTATAGTTTGCCAAATACACGGCCCAAGCCGAGAAAGATATAGATTCCCGTTTATGCTTTTCTTTTTACTCTTAGAAAACACTTTCCAGCTTCATTTTACAATGAGGTGTAATATTATCACGCATTTATGCAACAGCACATGTGTTAAACAGCCTTGTTAAACTGGCCTTGGTTCAATCTCCGTTGACATCGAATGGACTTTTTTGGTACAATCCCAAAAGCTTGAGCTTGGGTAGACTGTACAATTCGTAGTTGCTCGCCGTGATTGACCTAAGCCAACCAAATTGCACAAAGAACACACAGAATGACGCTTGGGACTAGCAAATCATTCTCGTTGTACAATTTTCGGTGATTCGAGCTTTAAATGGTCAATAACGACGCCGGCCACGTCCTTGCAGTCACCAGGGCAAGGGAAGGAATGTTAGTATGATATTCGCCGCCCGAAGGCCAGAAGGGTCGCCTCTATAGCGACATTAGACATTAGATAAAATCAGGATTCACTGCGGTAAGTGATGTGATTCTATAAACCTGAACTCTCAACTATTCGGCGGAATGAGATTTGAAGAAAATATACATTCTTATCGGACCGGTCATGCATTTCGTTATTCATGGTGCCTAGTACATAGATGTTTTTCCTGACCTGAGAAGGTAATAAAAACTCCTTTATAAACTCTCGATCTATATATTTATTCAATCGCGGAGACCAAGGTTATTTTTGGCAACCTGAGAAGGTCGCTAAGAAACCCTTTTAGAACTCCTCTAATAGACGGTATATTCTTAACCTGAGAAGGTCACAGAGGAAATTCTTTCAAACTCTCTAAAACTGACTATGTATTTCGATGTACGTCACATGTATTATCTTTCGGAATATTATTCAATTGCGACAACCAAGGTTATTTTTTAAACCTAAGAAGAACTGCAAGACACTGCTTCAACATTACTCAAATCGACGATATATTTCTCACCTGGTCACCTAAGAAATTCCTTTAAAATTTTTTGGTACAATTCCAAAAGAGATGAAAAAAAAGAAAGAGATGTCTGCTCCCATACATATAAACATTTTATTCGCTCATTTGACCCATAGCACACTAAAAAGTATTATTTCTGCCGAAGATGGAATGTTTTCTGCCAAAGCTGGTGCTGTTGTACAAATGCGTGATAATAATACACCTCATTATAAAATGAAGTTGGGAAGTGTTTTCTAAGAGTAAAGGAGATCCTAAACGTGAATCTATATCTTTTTGGTCTGGGCCGTGTATGGGGCAAAGTATGCGAAAAGATTCAATGCGTACTTATTTGTAATGCGTCTCTTGACTCGCTCGCTCATATTGATCTCATATTGCTATACCATATATATTATACAAATGCTATACCAGTACGTGAGAGTAGCACATTCCCTGTTATGTGTAGGCTAATTTAATATAATAAATCGGGATGCCAAAACATGTGCTAAAATAAATTTTGGGTGTAGGAACAATTTAAGAGCTTCTGTTTCTATAGTAGTTGTAATGCTTGAGTCTACATTTTGAGGTTAAATCCGATGTTTGGCAGACGTAAACAAACCATTTGACTCCCCCAAATAATCAAGGAAAACCGAACATGAAATAAGTCGAATCAATCAGAAGCTATCGTTATGAATAAAATTATTCAGGAGTTTCTTCAAGTGTTGATTGGATCTCGTCTGCTGTCTGATGGTTGGAGCGAAACGACTTGGATGATGGTGATGATGATGATGTTTTGTATTATATGTTATCAGTTCATTATGTATTATCAGTTCATTTGTCTCTAGCCTTGAAAAAGACCAAATTGGAAAACTAAATTAAACACCAGGCCTTGAGAAAAATCATTTCGAAAGCGTTGCTACCGTCTGGTTGCGAATACTGTAATTTGGAATCGCGAATGGCTTGTTTATGCTCAATAAATAGAATACGGCGGAGCTAAAATTGCAATATTTTCACTATCCACATTGTCCGTAGAACGGATGCTACATTCGCATTTCGAGCGACCGATTTACGCTCGTCTGTATTCTTCCAATTTTCCTTTATTTAAATGATTTACGGGTGAGGGAACCGTAATATATAACGTACCGAAAAACTTTGGAGAATTTCCAATTTTATTGAAATGCAATCCGTTCAGAGCTAAAATAATTATTAACGTTAAAATTATTTCATAGAAAACAGGTCACATTTAGGCTGCAATTTAGTAATATACAGCCCTAATAATATACAGCCCTATTCTGTATTCCGACGGATTTTCATATCGTTCGAACCGTTATTTCTTTCGTGTTATAATTTCTCATTCCCTATTTCGAACGTTTTGCCCATTTAATATTCAAAGAGAAACAGATCGGACGAAATGCAAAAACAACTCGAACGGAAGACAGGATGGAAAAAATTCGAAATATTTCGAATCGATCGAAATACAGAATAGGGCTGATAATTTCCATTTCTTGCCATCACGTTGCCTTGAAATAAGGGATCTCATCTCAACTTTTTTTGATAAATAATTGCATTGTTGTACATATACTTCAATCATCCAAACTCATTAAATATTCACTTGTGTGGAGCCGATCTTGAATATTTTCTATCACTCTGGTTTCCGAATATGGTTCGAAACGATTTCTTGGGCGGAATCAATGATGGACATCACCCAATAAAGTTCATTCTAGATATTCAACGTAAAAAATACTTTCCGGTAGACCTCATATATACGCACAGAAATCGCTCGAAATTGGCGAATAGCTGTTGAATAATGCGCTCAGACAGACAACAGTGATTATTATTGGTTGCAAACATAAACCCGGCCTGTAGTTTCTACAATCGTAAACACAATAGGGCTAACCACCGCTCGTCAAGGATGCTTGTTTTTTTTCGCCCTCGGTTTCCTTTCTTACGGTTGCAAAAAAAAACCTCCTGCGCTTCATGGCCGGCTGATTCCGGTGAACCCAAACCAGTGGAGTGCATACATGCGCGTCAAAAGAAGCATAATAACAAAATATATATTAATCAGATTACAGAAAACGCCATTGTACGCGGGATCAGTTCTAGAGGGAAAAAAGAAGGAAAGAAAAATTCAAGTGTCCTAATAAGGATCGAATCATTCTTCCGACGCACCGGGACGGATTCAATCTCTATAAAATTTTAAAATAAACATCTTTGTAAAAAGAGGTACGTCTAGGAAAAAAACACATCTCTGCCCAAAGGATTGTAACACCTCCTGCAGTGAAAAGCTATAAGCCTACCAAATCGTGGCTTGATTTGGATGTTGGCAGTATTCTTATGACACCTTTGCCCCGCAGATTGGTAAATAAATCGGAAAACTGAGCCGTTTGTGAAAACACCAGCTGAGAAGTGCCCCCATCCATCCATTCATCAGCTGTGACAAATCCGAACTCTCGGGCTGCATGCAATTCATTGAATTTGCGTCACTTGAAATAAACCACTAGTACCCGGTTCAAGTGACACTTGGTTTTAGAAATTTAATTTATAATAAAAAAGTTTCTCCTCTTAACTTCTCCAATTGCTCCTGTATGTGCAACATTTGCGCAAGCACGTTTATATACGATTTATTAGTGGGGTGGGGGTGTTTATGTGGGCATTCTACCCAGAAACCTAAAATTCACCGCGCTTTTCCATGTTTCCAGATAGATAGAGATAGTGTGTGTGTTTCGGCGTTCAGTTGGATCTGTTTTATGAAAAATTAGAAAATAAAATATGGCTACCAATTCGAGTGCTCGAGAGTGTCCACTTGTGTGGGAGTACGGGTACCGGGGGTACGCTTGCTCCGTCGCGCGCTTGTTGTCCAGCACTAGAGGATGCTTTGCGCTGTCACAGCACACGATTCGCAACGTTGTCAACAAATCCAACCGACCGACTCCCGGAAGTTATTGAAACCAAACTGCTCTACTACCGTTGCGTGTAGAGGCATATGTTGGGAAAAGTATTGCTGCATCGTGCAATTTATTCAACATGATTTTCAATCTTCATGTTTTGTTCAACACCTATTTCAGTGATTGAGCGTTGTCTGTAAAATAACATGCTTTTTTTTTCTTCAGTGTTTGGAAATTTTTTAAAATGCTAAGATTTTCGGACTAAGTTGCATCAAAAATCTGCAGTCTGTGTAAAATTGAGTATACACCTCGTGCTGCTTTGTTATTTTGGAGTTTTTCGGGATTAAAAAGTAAATAATAAAATGCGACTCATATTCATCGTAAAATCGATCCATTTTACTCTCATGTATTGGGTTGGGGAAAAAGAAATGTCTGATCGAAATTTGACGCTTTATTTGACTTACTCAAAATTATCCAGTTTAAGTCAAATATGCGCCGTTTTGTTCGCAAACTTGTTGCCATTTAGATGGATTTTGCATGGACCGGAAGAGATGATAATCACTTGGAGTCAGGTCCGGACTATACGGTGGGTGCAATCCCATCCGAGCACCCGTAGCTTCTGGTGGGTCATCAAAGATGTGTGAGGCCGAGCGTTGTCCTGGTGGAAAACAACACCATTCCTATTGATCATTTCTGGCCGCTTCTGGTCAATCGCCTGCTTCAAACGGTCAAGCTGCTCACAGTAGAGAACCAAGTTGAGGGTCTGGCCATAGTTGAGCAGCTCATAGTGGATGATTCCCTTCCAATCCCACCAAACACACAGCAAAACCTTCCTTATCGTCAATCCGAGCTTGGCGATGTTTTGGGCCGGCTCACCGCGCTTCGACCACGACTTTTTTCGCTTTAGGTTGTCGTACGTGATCCACTTTTGATCATCAGTTACCATCTTCTTCAAAAATGGGTCGATTTCGTTCCGTTTCAGCAGTGCAGGCGTTGATTCGGTCTTAAAGATTTTTTTTTGCGTCAACTCGTGTCAACAGATTGTCGTCTTTAAATAGCCGTATAGTATGACCCGATGCAATAAGTACAACACAAGATATGTTTAAGTGTTGCCATGTATTGACAATATACGACATTTCTTTTTCCCCAACCCAATAGTTATAAAAAAAAGTAATAAAATGGTCACATTTCTACTTCATGTTTACAATACAAACAAAAAATCTCCAATTAAGACGTGGCAAAATTGACTGTACAGTTAAGTTTTTCTTAAGAAAAAAATGAAATCAGATCATGAATGTTAACAGATAACAAAAATCAATCTCCTAGTATTTGGTTTTGACACCACCCCCTCCCCCCTTTTGGCGTCCAGCCATTCCTGCAAGCATCGAGGCGAGATTTCTGGTCACTGTAGACGGAAGTGCCTCCCAGATCTCCGTAATGGTCGTTTTGAGTTCCGCATTGTTCCCTGGATTTGAACTCTTCAGACGGTTCTTGATTCCCCACCATAGATACTCAATAGTGTTCAAGTCCGGTTATTGCGGAGGTGTTTTGAGTTGATTGAACATTATAGAGTAGATATTCCCACACGATGCGGTCATTATCCTGTTGAAGGTAGTAATCACGAGGGAGCACCGATCATTGTTTCCTCTACACCATCTGTCTTCCATTGACTATTGACACCGTATTAATAGTCACCTTATGTTTGAAGACATTCATGACTTTTGAGTCACCCTGTACTTCCGTGGAGCTGTCACATGTTAAAATATAAATAAGAACAAAAATCGCACTCTCGGTAGCCATTCGGCCGTAGTTTTGTGCGTTTCGAATTTAAGGAATTTCTAGTGAAATCTAGTTTATTTGACCTGATATTTTCGACAAATCAACAGTTTGGACGACTGTTCACGTATTCTAGGAGAGGCGAACAGTTATTTTGTTCAATTTCAGCGTTTATTCCGCGTAGAAATTACCTTGTTGTTTGGGGGCAAAGTGGTCAGTGGAGGATTACTACTGATAATGTTCTATTTTCAAAAGCTGATATACCTGATCACCTTCTGCCAGGAAAAATATGCCACCCCAACCAAAACCAAGCCTCATTATGAAAAACGTCGTGTCTTTCTCACTACGTTGAGTGCGTATGAGAAAATTTTAATTACGACTTTAGGTGAATAGGCCTAGCTTATTTCATACATGTACTTACTATTTCAATAATGATTTCAAAAAATTTGGACAAGAAAACACGCAACAATCTATTCCTTCTAGCATGATATGGTCGGTGTTAAGTCAGACCGGACCATGTGACATTTTTATGATTTCGAGAAAAACGAACATAAAGTTTAATGCTCTGCAATTTTCAAAGCATTTAATTTTTTCGTTCAATATTGTTCTCAGAAATGTTAGTTACTCACCGACAATACTTTGATGTATGATAATTGTTAAGATTTGGTTCACTATGACTGAACAATTTCGAAATATTTCTCAATCAATTAACAGTTGTGAGTCAAAATGTGCCAATATGCTATGAAAGTTAGAGCGAAAAGGGGTATGAGGTTGGTTGCGCTCAGCATAATAGTCTCTGTCATTTACCGCTGGCATGAATACACGGCAAACAAGTTAAGCAGAAACATCCCATTTTCAATCATCTTAGACAGCATTCGTCAATAGAATCGTCAAATTTGAATTCATTGTCATCGCTATAGCCTAAATCGCACTGTGAAATAGTACATTTTGCGATCATTCACACTGAGGACCAGCATTTTTCAATGATCCGTTTAGTCGGAGTGGACCAAGTTTATCTTTTAATATACTCAGAATGTGCACATTTTAAACTAACGGGTTCTAGCACAATTCGACTGGGTACCTACCTGTAAGCTTCAAGAAAATGTTTTGTTGGTTTGAGTTCGGCGCTTGGATATTGTTTAAATTCAATATACAAATGATTGGCACATGGTCCACTCTGTCTGAACATGATATAAAGCCATTTCGCCATGAGAAATGGTACATGGTCCGCTCTGACAGCATACTATGAGGGATTTTCGTTGATCAATCATAACAATTTCGATCCATTATTACTGCTGTATGCGTGACTTTCCAAATCTGATAAAAGTGGTATGTAGGTTACATAATGCTCAACCAAATGTAATCAAAAATTCGAAATTTTCAATTGTGCGACTTGATCCGCTCTGACTTAAGATCGACCATACGTGCGATAGACTATTTTGCCCCCCACAGGTGAAAACTTTACCTCCTCACTAAAAAATGTTCGATTTTTCAACTTAATATAATGATAAATGTACTATTTTCAATTTTCATAATAAAAATCGCTCGCTATCTCGAACAACAATAAGTTGAGCTACAATATTGTTTGAAAAACCGAAAATGGGCATGCTCCTTAGGGTGACCACTTTCCCCCCATTTCCCCTATGCATTCTTTATCTCTCTTCATTCTGCTTTCAAGCGTAGTTGCACACATACATTCACCTCCTCACTCACACATCCATACACGATAGATGGTATTTAGACGGATTGCCCATATCAAAGCAACCGTCGAACACTCCCCTATCAATTGCGAATGTGTCGATTGAACGTTTTAAGCGTTGAGCGTTCCTCATGAACACTCGTTGTTTAATTACAGGACGATCAATATCTAATGAATAAGACGAAAAATAGTCGAAATGTCATATGACATCTTTAGTTCGACGGTCGTTTGACTGTTCATTCTAGGATGTTCATTAATGACACGGCACATACGTCTCCAGAAATAGTCATACTGATTTCTACTTGTTTATGATTTTCTTTACTGTAGAGTGGGTTTTTCCGACATTTCCTGCAGTGTCTTTCCTCGACAAGTCTTACTTAGCCTAAGCAGTGGTTTGGTGTTGACGTCACAAACTGACAAAAAAAAAGTATGTACGCTAATTCACCAAGATCTTACTAAAAAGTTTGATTTGTTTGGAGAAATTTAAGGTGTACACTCAATTTTGCGATGCTTAGAATAGAGATTGTTTTCAAATAAATAATCAACAAAAAACTTTTCGCGAAATTTTCATGCGCGCATAGTTAGTTAAATGTGTGTGTTATTAATATGCATCAAAAGAAGAAATAAATTCAAAATATTTTGTACCAAATAAATGGTATGTCGGAGAGCATGTGTATACTCAATTTTGGGATTTACTGTATGTACAAATACACCGCCTACTTGATTTGGTTGAATATGAAAGTTTATTTCTAAATTTTTGTCTATGGAACACTGTACTGTTTGCCGACGTTTCTATTCGAATTATTCAGTGACGACCTATTTTTTTTTTTTGCTTTCTATTTTACAGAACTGAATGTTGAATGAAACGTCTACCTTGATTACATATTTTCTAATGGCTAGCACTATTTATTTATCAATGAACTAAAACATATATCTTTCAGTTTTAACCAAAGGTAGGTAACCAGCTATAACCCTATAACGTGCTCAAATGTAGGTCATTGGTATGCTTTTCACTCCCAACAATGGTTCAACGACTGGAAAAACATAATTCATATTCAATTAATATTTTTTAAGTTATTTAAATAACAAGTTGCTTTACTAAATTCCATGAACTGTAATGTTTTATCTTAATTCCAAAATCAACCCCTCAACCGCTAGTCATACCATACGAAACCACACATTCAGATGATGTAAGTCGCACAAAATAAGAAACTCGCCGAAGAGCTCTCCCAACGACGCTCCCAGTGACGATTTATTCCTCACCATGGCGACGGGTCGGAGCGCCATTTCAAGAGCGCGCATCCTCCAAAGTGGCGGAACACGAACGAACAAATACACGAATGCGCTTGAACCTCGAGATGATAGTAAGCATCAAAGAAACGATAAATCAACGAGCAGATTATCGTTAATTATTTTGTCCCGATGTTTCGTTCTGTTCGCAGCTGGCTGGATGGTTCGCGGGGAACGAATCCCCAAAGAAGCCGCGTCGTGATCAAAAGCGCGTCGAAGCGTGAAGCGCTACTATGAGAGCAACTTGCCGCCATCTTTGTTCGGTTGTCACGAGCCACCAAAAGACGGCGGGTTTTATGGCGTCAGTGACAAGTCACTTTGGCGCTTGATATAAAATTAAACAATTTTCGACGGATCTTAAGATAAATCGTTTGATGGTCGAACAGAAAAAAAGATTTGTCATTAGTGGATTATCATAATTTATCCTTAAAATCTGCGTGGGAAACGAAGATGAGCAGAAGTGAAGCGTGCAGTTTCACATCCGTGCAAAAACCTCGCCCTCGCTCAAACCAAATAGTTATGAATTTACCAATTTTCGGATTAAAACGGCAATATATTTGATGTTATTTTTCACTCCTCATTTCACCTCATTCTGCCGGTGCCGATGCGGGTCGATTCTGGGGATTAAGGCTTGCCTCCGGTAGCAGGTACGATCAACACTTTTTTTTGTGTGGTTGTGGGAAATAATTGCGGGTTATTTTGTTCAACAAGTGCACCAACTGCCTTTACCCTCTATTATGCGTTCCGCTCTACACGTCATCCAGCCGTTTCAGGCTAACCTCATTTCAATGTGTACAGTTGATTTGTAATAACTTCATCGTTCGCTGAAAACCCTGTAATTAAGCTATTGTAAGGCCATCTCATAATTGAATCTCAAGATGGTGGGGGCTGTAGAAGAATTAATTGATATTAATCCCTGCTTCCTTCCTGTCATTGCCCGCTTCACAGCGTCGGATAGCGTCGACCAAATGTTTTTCTTGGCGAGGCCTGGGAATTCCGTTCTACCACTTCTTTAACCCGTCTCCTGGGCGAAGAAGTATTTTTACCCTCTAATCTGATACGAAAATAATTAGTTGTCTGTTTTGCGAACGGAGCTTAAACCGCACAGAATTTCCTCCATTGGAAAAACAAGCGTACCGAAAATTGAGGATTCCCTCCAACCCGAACGAAACAGTTCTTGTTTGTGTTTAAACTTTTCATGCATTATTCTGAAGGATTAAAACTGACTTTGGGCTACATCTTCGATGGTTACCATGGAAAACATCCATCGATATGATTATGCCAATGAAAGTTGTTTTGTTTTTTGGTGCGTAGTGGGACGACTGAAGTCACTTCCGTCTCAGGCAATGCACGAGTTAAGGTGGTGTTATTTTACTTGTTGACTTTTTGGCATTTTGGGTTTTTTTCTTGCAGCATACAATAACTTTCGTCCGGTTTGGGAAATTCCGAAAAAAGCAGTAGTTGAGTAGGAATATTAGAAGCACTGAAACTATCCATCACATTAGATTTTATTAATACTGCTGAAAGTGCGGTTCACGAAATCATGTAACCACTCCAATTCTATGGACATTTTTGTTTCGAAAACACTTCTCAACTCGAATCATGTGCGGCCAAAACTTAATGCGAGCCGGTGCCCCCACTTCTAATTTGCAGCGTACCGCATTTTTATGAAGCCGTTATTTGGACAGTGCTGTGGTTGTGGTTGTAGGTTGACACGATAAATAACTGTCGGAAAAATATACTGTTCCATCTCACTTGACCAGGTCAATATGGGTAGTTGTGTCGGTTGTACAAATCCCCCTTGCAGTGTACAGATACTGTTGGTTCGAACGTTCGATGGTTTTCTTCAATCAAATAAGTCATATTATCACACTTGGATATGGCATAAAAATGATTTTTTTAATGTAATTGAATTTAATCTATAAATATAAAGTTTATAATGTAGAATTTTCTCTTCTCTTATGTTCTATAAACAATTATGAGACTTTGAGACTTTTGCTAGTGCCGATACATTTCCAGATTCGTAGTAGTGAAATCTGCGATGAAGTTCGCACATGAGAGACCGACTTCGGAACAGAGTTGCCTGATCGACGAAAATGTCTACGGCTTTGTGTGAGTTCTACAGAAACATTAGGTACATAACTAGGCTTTTGTTCATGCAAATGCATCTTCTTATGAGAAACTGGCTACAAGAGAATCATTTGAACTATCGCTGATGAGCTAGCTAGTGATGACTAGCTACAATTTTTTCTCGACTATGTATTTTCCTGGCAGAGCTCGAATAACTTTATGGAGAAAGTCCCCGTGCTTTGAGACTAGCCACGAAACAGACCATATTTTATTGTTTTCATATGAGCGGATCTGCTTATAAGCCAGACCATCTCATCTGTACTTTTGCCCTACGAATGAACCACAATTTTCTGCATAACTCGAAAACTAATCAAGCAAATCGAGCCAAATTTGGCATGTGGAGGTTTCTATGGTGAATCAACACTCCTCCCCTCTCTCTAAGGGGGAGGAGGGCTACCATACAGATGAAGCATAAGTTTCTGCAAAACTCAAGAACTAATCAAGCAAATGGAACCAATTTCGGTATATGGAGGTTGTAGGGGACAATAAATGTTTCTATGGCGGTTTGACTCCTCCCCCTTCCTAAGGGACTGCATTACTCGAGAATCAATTACGCAATCAATCTACTGCCACACAAATTAAACACAAACTTCTGCATAACTCGAGAACTAATCAAGCAAATGGAACCAAATTTGGGATGTGAGGGTTTTTGGGGACGAGCAATGTTTCTTTGATGGTATGACACCCCTCCCTTGTCTGGAATGGAATGAAAATAATACACATATTTCAATCAAACATATTCCAACCAAACATGACAATTGAAAATGTTCGGAAAACTCTGAAGAAAATGGGAAAATTTACGAAAATTAAATTCTCATATGTTCTACAATTTCAAAGTGACAAGCGTTGTTAGTCCATTTGATGTTTGCGCTAACGAAATTGATCTTTGTTCGAAATTGGAAATGGATTTTAATGTGATAATACTCACTCCTATAGCTTCTTCTATCTATATAAATAAAAATGGATCGACGAATGTGTTGATAAGAGAAAAACTCGAGAAAGGAATTGTCCGATTTAGGACTGTCTTCATTCTATCATATTTTCTGTATCAAACATTTATTCCAGGTAACGGAGAAACATGTTATTTGCAAGTGGTTGACAAATCTTGAACGAGAATTGGTCTGAAAATAATCAGATGTCATAATGACGAGAACTTCTTATGAGCTTATTATGTAGAAGTACCAGGAATCTTATAGTAAAAGATTATTTCAAAGGGTAGAATAGAAGTTCAATCAATGGACAGTTTGGCGATTGGACCCATGAAGGGCGCTTAGTAAGAAAATTTGAATGTGATAACGAAAAATAAATTTTGGGCGGGACGAAGTTTGCCGGGTTAGCTAGTAAATAAATAAAAACACGTTGTATGTGATTTACACTTCAAGAGACTAAAATACTCAAATCTATCTATTCAAAATATTTATGACTTCTGTTTTGTACAAGTACAGGAGATTTTTAGGTGGTTTCCAAAACATCAAACGCAATAGTGTGCCGAAGACAATCCATGGATTTGAATCTTTTTTTTATAGTTATAAAAGTTTTCTCCAAGCTATAAAACATAGTTTTTTAGATATAAATTATCAAAGATTTTACTTACTAAAATCGGTACATCCTATTATTATTGAGTCAAAAAAATCCTAATTGCTGTGGAAAACTCATACTTCCTCCAACCCAAACGGGATACAAACTTTCATTCGAATCAAAAATACTCATGTTTTGCCATTTGTCGATTTCATTTGGAATTGATCCTTATCGAGAATTGTATTCAGTCTTGGGATCGACATTATCGTTAAGATCTTCGAGTCTGTTTCTAGAATGCAACCATACATGTAACAATTCCGGAGAAAGCTGCTACAGGAAGAAATCATTAAAATCGGCAACGGAGCCTCTCTCTTGAGTTTCAGCCTCTGCCAATGGGCGCTTGGCTTGCTCTTGTATGGTTTTCCGCAAACTTTGTTCAAGTACCAATTCAAACTATCACTCATCTTTTCCATCGCGCCATTACACGTCATCATCGCACGCTCATCGTCAGTTTAAGCATACAGAAAAAATGCGATGTAAATATTCATTTCATATTCTCTTTTTCCTTTCATGGGTAGGGGGACATGAACATGGACATGGACATGAGGCGTACATCCCACGGCTCACATAAATATCGGATCGGCGACGGCGGCGGCGGGGACAGCAGCAGCATCACCACCACACAGTCTTCTTATGCCCGAGAGTGCCTTATTCACACTCCGAAATTAAAAAATGAGCGAAAATAAAAGAGCAGGTCTCTAAATATGTGTATTTGAAAAGAAATAAAAATATATTATAGTTAAAGTAACCACTAGTGAGTCATTATGAACCACTCCAGCGCAAAAACGAGTGGTCTCTCCGCGCTTACTCATTCGTAGGATAAAAGCCATCTTTTTTTTCAACCCCGGCTGCGCTCTACTTATCATCGTGTCTGTAACGTCGTCATATATGTTGGTGTTATTATCTGTATCATCGACAAACTTTCGTTTTGTACGGTGGGATTGAAAACTGACTTCTACCTGTTCCGGGGTCTTCATGACCAACACAGGCTTTTCAATTCACCCAAAGCAACCACTTATGAATGTTATTTCTAATTATATTCTCCCATTCAATTGCGCAAACAATTTTCTCCTCATTTTTTACTTTTCATTTTGCCTTCGTTGTCACACATACTGCAAATATGGGATTCCAGACCGGGCGGCGTTGTAATAAAAGTAATTTTTTGTGTCTTTCACGATTTTTTTCTTCTATTTAAGTCTCGCAATTGGTGGCTTAGTTAGTGTGTGACGTGTACATGGGTATCTTATTATCTCATCAGCGGAATCATCGTCGTAATTATCAACGTAATCATACGCTTGTGACAGTTGCAATGGACGAAATGAGCCGAGGGAGATGAGATTCCATGGCATTCGCTGGTTGCCATTGCTAATGAAGACGACGACGACGAGGACAACCGTACGCGGGATCCATTCATGCCAACATATCCGTGAATGGCAAACCCGCTAAAAACTGATACGCTTCATTAAGCCTTATTCGGAACGAATGGTTCGTTAAATTGAATAGGAAATGCAAGAGACAGAGACAGAGGAAGTCTTCATTATTCAATTTTATAATTTACTGAAACAATAAGGGATGTAAATGCGCTCGCATTCACGGTGCAGTATTGGATGTTCCGTAATTATGTAATGGAAAAGGTTTGAAGAATATCTGAGCAATGCTTGACTTCACATTGGTATTATGCTACAAATATTTCGAACAATGTTTGATTTTTAAAGATTTAAAGAACATTTGTGAACTTCTGATGTAGTATTCGCGAGTAAATATACATAAAGGTTTTTTAATGCAGTATTCTAGTCTAGAAAGTTTGGGCATTCAAGAACATACCCTACACCCAAACTAGCGTTGGAAGAAAACATGCCATCTTTGGCAGAAAAGATGCCATTTCCTGGTCATGAGAGTCAAATGGGCAATAAATGACCTATTTTGAAGCTTAAAAATGGTTTGTATGTATGCGTGCAGACATCTCTTTCTGTTTTCTCTTCTCTTTTCATTTGGGATTGTGCAAAAAAAGTCCATACGACGTCAATGGGGATCGAACTAAGGCCGGATGGAATGCGAAGTTACTTTACACGACCACGCTATCCATATAGCTGCCAGCGCTATTATAAAGGAGCGTGATAATATTACACCTCATCATAAAATGAAGTTAGAAGGTGTTTTCTAAGCCGATAAAGAAGAACATGAACGAGAATATATCTTTCTCTGTCTGAGCCGTGTATTTGGCAAACTATACAAAAAGCTTTCATTTAAATGTGTCTCCTGTTTCGCTCCCTCATATTGGCTCTAGCATATATATTACACAAATGATATACATGTATTGGGGAGTAGAACATTTTATGTTATCTTTCAACTCATTTAATGTGATAAATCGAGATGCTAGAAAATGTGTTAAAAATTGACTTTGGGTGTAGAAAGGACTTTTCGGAAATTCCATTATTTACCGAGTTATAGCCATTTTAGTGATGCGCTATCAAATCTAGTACGGGTATAACCATTGACTTCAAACTAGCTAACCATCGATTTTTCTTGGAACTAGTACTTGGAACTTGGAACTTGCGTACACCATATCTCGAGTTCTACTGAACCGATTTATGTTGAATTCATATAAATACTATATGTATGCATCTCTCTATCGCAGCGGTACTAAACCTTTTTTTCATAAGGGGCCACAAACACGTCATGATATAGTGGGCCGCAAACAATAAGGGTGATGTCCAAGAAACGATCGCATTGTTGACGTAGGACTACGAAACCATAGTCGACGAGAACAAACATTATATATATTTAAATATGAAACCCTTTAGTAAAAATATTTTTGGCGCTAAAAAATATTTTTACTAAAAAACATTTGTTTGTTGTTTTTTTTGTTTCTTCCATTCAGTTGTGAGTTACAGGGTGTCAACAATGGAGGTCAACAAAGAGAAAATTCGGTACATTTTACACTTTTCCTTTTATAAATGCGAAGATGCAAGCCAGGCTGCTGAAATTGTAATTGATGTTTATGGTGCCGACACTGCAACGGTAAAATAGGTGCAATTTCATTTATTTTCCAAAATTTCAGTGCCATACACTAAATTGTGATCTCTATTGTCAACAAACGGACAGTTTGAAGCTAGCGATTGACCAGAAACGTTCAGAGTTGGCCAAAAGAAGAGGTGTCGTGGACCATCAGGACAACACAAGGCCACACAATTCCTAGAGCTTGATTGGGATGTTTTAATGCATCCACCGTATAGTTCGAACCTGGCACCAAACGATTATCATTTTTTTCTCGCATTGGAAAATTTCCAGAGTGTTAAGAAATTGGGATCAAGAGAAGATTGCAAAAATCTATTGCTATGGTTTTTCGCTAATGAGGACCAAGAACTCTATGATAGAGACATTATGAAGCTACCTTCATACCCAAATTGGACAATCCGAAGCTTATTCAAAATAGTTTCGAATTTCACCCAAAAATAATTGATTACTTTTTCCCCAACCTAATATTTAAATTAATTTCACTATCCTCATTGTCGTAAAACGAACACTGTATTTACTGTTTCATAAAATCGTACCATGTTTTCTTACTTGGCACCATTACTGAGAGATGTACAAAAAATAAAAATAGGTAAGAATTTCTAAGGTTTTCGTTATTTTTACACATGCAAAAATGGTTTAAAATAAAGTAACACCAGATGGGCCAACCAGAAGAGCGCGCCTAACCATGGCACAACTTTTTTTTGTGTCTTGTAATACAACCTTACATTTCAGCCGGCATTGGTTCGATCCCTGCTTGGCCTCGTTTGGACTTTTTTTTATGGGTACAATTCCAAACTGACCTTCAGCCTGAGAGAAATTGAAGGTCTGCTCTCATACATACAAACATTTTGAATACTCTTCGTTCTACTAGGTACATAAATATGAAACCGGAATTTACCAACGAATGATGAATTGTCAAAGTAATCCTCATTATAATGCATTATTCTTTGAATGGTAGTCGTAAATCAGTATGAATGGCATTGATTTACAGCTACCATTCAAAGAAAACTGCTGCAGAATCGCATCGAATGCTTGTCGAAGCCTACGGTGAATATGCTCTTGGGAAATCAAAGAATTTTGAGTGGCTCAAAAAAATAGTGATTTTGAAGAGAGAGAATCGTGTCGTGGAAAACTTCCCAAAAAGTTTAAGGACAGTACACAGCAAGTACTTTTGGACGAAGATGACTATCAAACGCGACAACAACTCGCGGAATAATTGATTGTGACTTGAGAAGCTATCTCCGTACTTTTTTGGACGCTCTACGTATCACAGGAAAGGTCCAATGAACGGAAAATGTATTCCACATGACCTGAACGATAGACAACAGGAAAACCGAACAATCACATGTAAAATGTTGCTCACCAGCCGAGAGTAGTTATTTTTTGTGAATGTGACTGGCGGTGAACCCTGGATTTATTTTGAGAATTCTAAGCGATGAAAAGCTTGGATGAGTCCAGGAGAAGCCATCAGCATCGCTCGCACGGACAAACCGCTATGGACAGAAGATAATGCTCTGTGTTTGATGGGGTTTTTTTTTTAAATAGCAATAATCGCACCTCGGTAAAACCTCATTGGTTATGATATCGACACTGCGCAAAGCTTTTTTGATGGGGTTAGAAGAGTTTGATCTAATATGAGCTGTTCAAATCTGGCGAAACCGGTAGCGTTTTGGCTGAACGCTACCTACAACAAATGATGTATTTGAATCTAGCTTTGGGTGAAAAAGTAGCAATGCTCCATCAAACACTACACAACCGGTCTAGTAAACGATTGAGTCATTTGGTTGGACAGCACTTGCTGGGTAGCGCTTCAATTCTTACGAAAATGAGGGAAAATGACTTAATGAACGGTTTGCTTCTAAAGGATAACAATTCTTTCAACATTGTATTCTCAAAATGTAATATAAAGTAGAGTTTTCAGTTTTAATGCAAATAAACGTGACCGGTTTCATGCTTGTACACGTGAAGTGTATTTCACTCAGCGATTTTCCAACGATTTTATAACTTTTGACACGCTAGTGTGTAATGATTACATGTTCTAGTTTTTGATCGGTTGTGAGCAAGGGCATGGCATAAAGCTGTTTCATTTCAGAATGCTCATGCAAGATATTTCTCACACATTTTTGACGTGGGACTACGTCTTACAGGACTTCATGAGGAGTAAAATGAAAATCTAAACACTGAAATGTAGGAAATAATGAAAGATTTCGAACGCTTATAACCAGACCGTTCCTTGATAGGTCGCAAAGACGTTTTCATCAATTGATAGGATGTATCCATCGTAATAAAGAAAATTATATTTTTTGAACGAAACAACTGTGCCAATTTGTGCTCATCAAATTGTACAGACCAAAACTAGCAATTAGAGACGGAATACTATTTGAATACATCAGTGCTACTTCGCAAACTAACGTAGCTGTCCACCGTACATTTAATTATCAATACAATGGAAGCCTGAGAAAAAACGAAACATTGCATCGTAAGACCCACCCCTTTCATTTCGAATAAATTTCGCAGTTCCTTTCCGAACTGATCATTCATTCCTTAACCGCGAAGCGAGTTCACACATTGAGAGTACCTATCCAGCAGCATCACCAATATCATCACCAGCAGCAGCAGTACCAATAGCAGCAGCAATCGAGTCTCAGTGTTCCTGGTACCAGAGGACAGGCGTTTCTCATCGCTTTTCTGTTATCGATCCAGCACACAGCAAAGGTGAAATGAGATGTGGAGATGAGAAATCTGTGAAACCTGTGACTGCATTCAGTGTGTCTTGAAACATGTTTCGACAGATTGTTCTCGCGGAAACAAGAATGAACCCATTCCATAAAAACATTGCACTTTCAGAGCCCTTTCACTAAAGAGGTATTTCAATACAATTCAATGCAACAGTTCGGTGCATTCTAAAGTAACATACATAATAATAAACAGCAAATTGATTTTTATGATTTATTTCCCGGGGAAGAACTTATGTGCATTTAGGAGTGTTTTTGGATTTTCTTGTTGTTTGGAATCTTTTCGATCGATCATTTAATTTTCACGAACTCGTGCATTGGCTTCAAATAAAAAGTAGCGTCAAAGTATAACACATTGCAAGCCGGATGAAAAGTAGATTTTTTTCCAGCAGTGAGAGCTGTGTTTATCGGTTGAAAACCATTTTTAAGCCCTTCCCGTATTATTTAATACGTCACACATCAAGTGAATTCACTAGCCTGCTGAGCGTTCTAGCGCTCTATGTTATTCAAGTATCCACGAGTGAGACTCGATGTTGTACGGGAAAGGGTTAAAATTCGTTCCACTGTGATTGGTAAAGTTTCCCCTAGCACAGCCGTTTCAGAATTTGCTGTAACCGTTCTGCGAAAGGGTCTGCTTGATATAGTTTGTGGATTGTTTCTTTGAGAAGGATGTTTATGGGAGCTTTGGAGGATATACAGATATTCTATAGATAATTTAAATTAACAGCCCTTGGTGTAGTCCTACTTCGCTCCGATTATGTCCTCGACATTACCCCCAACCTTTTTGGGATGTTTACAATGTTAACCATCTCATTGAACTTAACTTTCCAATTATTTAACCCCTTGCCTTACGATTTAATTTCCAACAACAGGGCCCAAACACGAGCACAGTGAGTCGTTTCGATACTCTGCTGAGTGTGTGTATCTTACTTGCGATCATAGCAATCCCGCATCATCGTAACGTAATGCACCTGCTAAACGTATGCCGTCCGACGCTAAATTTCGGTGGGACCTTTCTAAAAGATCATATCCTTTGTTTCAAACTAACCGGGCAATCAGTGGAACACAGGTTTGCATGCGAGAGACCGCCGCTTCCGACGGCGGGTCGGCGGTCGACTCGGATCGTGTCATCTCGATTTCTTATACTCGTTAAATGGGGACTTCGCTCCCATTACATTGACCTCAGAATAAATTTCGAAAAACGAAAACGAAAATTTTTATTCATAATAGAAATGACATTACACTTTTTCTGACCAGCAGTGAATCAATTCAATTTCCTATCCCATGTGCGCTTTGGTCGCAAGCAGTTTCATTGTACTTGCGGCACCAAGTAAAAACGATGAGTCTAATTTTTCGAATTTATTCGCAACCCACACTGTGCCGAAAACCGGTCTGCTGAAGATTGAACTTCGAGCGACGTCCAAATTAGCGACGCTTTAATTTATTTGACAGCTCATTTGAGCGGTGACATACGGCAGCTCACTTCTATTCCCATAGTAGGCGCTTGCCATCGCTGTTGTTGTTGTTGTTGTGTGTAACACACAGAGGCGTACAAAGCAAACAATCGCGACCGCCCATTACACCAAAGGCGCGCGCTCCTACCCAATCCAAACCCGACAACAAAACAGGACGATTAGAATCGATTAACACTAGAATAGGCCTCGCTTGTCAACGCCAGTTGCCGCTGGGGAAAAATAATTACGCCCGAGCAGCAGCAGCATCTATCATCATCGTCTTCGGCGCTTCCGCATGGTGGCGATGTTCCGGAGAGTGTGAGTGTGGTTTTATTTACGTGCGTTTAAATATTGCACGCGTTATTATTTCCAACAATAGAGGGATAACTGTCAAGCTCATGCCCTACCGTTCGACCCTCGGAAACGGGGTGGGCATCTTTCGCCGTTTCACAATAAACAATAATTTTGTCAGCTAGTGAATGGTAAGCACACACGCGTCCTTGTCACTTTATTTTTTTTCTTTTTCAAAAATAACATACGCTTCTGCTCGGTGGTATCGACCTCGTGTCGGTGTTAAATGTGTGAAGATATCGACACCACTCCGAGGGGTGATGGACGAAGCGCGAAAGGTCACATTTTTCAGTTCTTCCGGATGAACGGCGGAAACTGTGAGGGTGTGCATATGACTTGTGAGGGAGATTTAGAATTGAATCTCGAATTCTTTAAATATTTTTCACTCTCTCACACTCTTCACTCTCGAATTTATCACTGAAACTGTTCCGTGCCTATCACGATTTTCGGACGAACACATGAGAAAGAATATAAAAAGTTGGACTCGTCGTTGGATTATCGAACAAAACATGAGATTTAAGGAAAAAATTCTTACAGTGGGATTTGTACCGTATAACAAGTATTTCTTTCGAAAGCCCATAATATAATACTATTTTCATAAGCGCAGGATCAACATCTATTAGTGATTCTGGGCCACTTTTTCTCTTATAGTGTGAAATGAGATGCACGAGATACCGATACCGAGATACCGTTTCCCCAGTTTGAACCATAAGATGGGCCATTGGTGAACTGTTTTATTTCGTCAATTGTTTAAGTTTCAAGGTTCAAAGGTCTATTCCAAGGTAGTCGATGCTACATTTTTGTGATAGCTCATTCCAATTTATTCTTATATAGCGACAACTAGGCGATATAAGGTTATGAACCTCAAGAGTGCGATTCTTCTATTTGATTCAGTGGATAACACTCACTTTTTACAACATTATGCTATAATAGTCATTTGAACTTGTGATCGAGTTATTGTCGGATTTTCGCCCTTTGGGCAATTGCCATTGAAGTACTAGGGCACAGTATTCACAAACACATAAACATCTTATTCAGACCATGCGAATGCTGGTAATGATTTTACTTCTCGTTTTTAGACTATGGCCGAAATGGACCGCAAGAAACGTGTCTGTTTAACATTGAGGAACCAATGGGACATATTGGAGAAACTAAAAGACGGTGACTTGTCCAGAACACAATTCCATCAACAATACGGTATACATTGTACGACTATAACAAAATTGCTAAATAAGCAGCACAAAATTATGAACCTGTCTCTTATAGAATCAACGAGCACTTTAAGAAAAATGAAATATGCTGCTGAAGGTAGAGTTATTTTGGTATTTAAACTAATTGCCAATTGATATTCTATATTTTTCTTCAAAGAAAAATACAGCAAGCTAGAAACGGCTGTATACATGTGGTTTATGAAGCAAAGAGAACCTATTTATAATACTTATTTCATGATAAAATTGTCGGCCGATTTTTGGACAATGGGTGATTTCAATAATTTTTTTTCAATTATCTAAAAAATCACGATTTGTCCGTTGACCAGGTATAATTATTATTCAAAATGACTACCAGACACTCATTTGGAGAAAAAAAGCGTCACAGGAATCAAAACTGACAAAAACAGGATAACGTTCATGCCGTGTTCTAATGTTTCTGGTACAGTTATGCTTTTGAATCCGGACGCTTTTTAATCCTGACACTTTTACATTACATTCAATATCATATCGAAACCATAACATTTTTTGCATGTTGAATTAATGTGACTGATAGATACTATTGTATCAATTTAGTGTAATACCAAGCATTGTACCTAACTGTTGACAAAAAATGGCAAAATTCAAAGCAAATATTTATGTTTCACAAACACTAGTCCGGAATGAAAAGCACATTCAGTAGATGATGTTAGTTCCGGACGACGGATCAAAGTAAACGATGAAATTTATTATTGAAGGGGTTGCATAATAATGTCCGGATAGCCAACTGCACTGCGCCCCATTGTGGGGATGGAATTTCCACTGATGATGGGCTGATAAAAGCTTGTTTTCTACCGCCATTTGCACAATATCAGTGTCGGTCCCAGCCCCCAAAGTACCTATTGTATGAATAGAAAATAGTCAGAAATTCGACTAGAAAGTCACATTTTGTAAAACATCCGAAAAAAACACAAAATTGATGAGCACAAATTGGCACAGTTGTTTCGATAAAAAAATATAATTTTCTTTATTACGATAGATGCATGAAAATATTTCCTATCAATTGGTGAAAACGTCTTTGCGACCTATCAAGGAACGGTCTGGTTATAAGCGTTCGAAATCTTTCATTATTTCCTACCTCAGTGTTTAGATTTTCATTTTACCCCTCATATAGTTCTGTTAGACGTAGTCCCACGTCAAAAAATAGGCTGACCAACCGCACCGTTTTTTATTAGTTTTCATTGTCCCGTCTCATACTCATATCATATCATATCATACTCATATTTTTCATACTTTTAACTAATTTCAAGATACAATCAGTGTTGCCACATTTCCATCTGTACTTTTTCTTCAAATAATCTGTACCATCGGAAATATACACGATAGAGAAAAATATGTTTTATGAGCTTGAAAAAATACTCATTTATTTACAAGATAACATATTTACTTACTAACTTGAAAGAAAAGTGTGTTTGACGATGCTTGTACAGAGTCTTTCTAAATTTAAAATGCATACTATCATTCAATGAAGTTTTCGAGCTGCCGCCTTGATGTTTAATCAAACCTGTTGATCTTAAAACTGCGTTCATCGTGTCGTTGCAGAGTCGATTTCGAAGCTTATTCCTGTTTTGATTATATTCAGAGAAAAATCGATCGACGGTTGCCGCAGAGGAATGAGGCATAGTGAGAACGTTTGAAACAAGGCGTCGAAGCGCAGAAAATGCAAGTGAGCCATCAGTTAGTGATTGCAAGTAATAATAAGAGCAAAAAGGTAAGAATTTTCACACACGGAAAAAATCTGTACCTTTCCAGATAAATTTGTACGTGTAGCAACACTGGATACAACTGGTTTGGTGATTCCGGATTCTAAATCAAGGATGGATTTTGATCACAAATACACAAATTAGCAAGGACTATTCTCTGATTTTTCTTTTGCCAAAAACATATACAATAGAAAAAATGTCAAAATGGGTTTCTAGAGGCTGATAGTTGAGGGTGAGTTTTTTTTAAACTGGCCTTTCTCAACTGCAACAGTTTCAAGCAACTCTCTCTGAAATTTTAAGGAGAAAATAAGTGCATAATTTGGAATTTACTATTCATTGCCTTTTATATATTTTTTGCCGGAAGAAGGAGAGGCTTAAGTAAATTACACGTGTTTTCGAACTTATTGATGATTTTTACGAACGATCATTAAATTTTCACGAATTCGAGTATTGTTTCCGAGTAAAAAGTGGCATCGAAATGCAACACGTTTTTAGTCGGATGTGAAGAATGTATTTTTACTGCAGTGAAAGCTGTGTTCTTCGGTTAAAAACTGAAGGTGAAAATTTGTCCTTCATCTTCCCGGTTATGTCCACGATATTAACTCAATAAAATAGTTCAAAAAATTATATCTTTTTGTTTATTAGTTTTTTTTTGTTTACCTGTCTCGTTTTTATTCCTGAACTATTTGGTCAGCCTACATAAATATATATTTTTATTTTCCTATTTTGAAACTGTCAGTCCCAGTCAGTCAGCGCATTCCCTAGGGATCAACACGGGGTTCAACGTGTTACGAAAAATAGCATGAAAAAAGCACTTTAACAATGATTTAGTTATATTAGGCTGTCAAAAAAGTCCTGCGGTATTTCCGCGAGGTGTCGTTGTAAGCGCGTAGTTCTAGTTGTATTCATTGTATCGAGTCATACTATAGTCATACTATACTATATTGTTGGAAAGGTATTTTTGTGCGCTATAATATAGTCCTTGACAGTGTTTTGTTTGGTTAAGTCGTTCGTGAGTTATAGTGTCGCAAATATGGAGCAAAATAAAGAGAAAATCCGACATATTTTACAGTACTACTATGACAAAGGAAAAAATGCATCTCAAGCTGCCAATAAAATTTGTGCAGTTTATGGACCCGATACAGTTTCCATTTCCACCGCACAACGATGGTTTCAACGTTTTCGTTCTGGTGTAGAGGTCGTCGAAGATGCGCCACGCTCCGGAAGGCCTTTTGTCGAAAATTGCGACAAAATCGCTGAATTAGCCGAGAAAGACCGGCATAGTAGCAGCCGTAGCATCGGCCAAGAGCTGGGGATAAGTCATCAAACCGTTATTAACCATTTGAAGAAGCTTGGATTCACAAAGAAGCTCGATGTATGGGTACCACACACGTTGACGCAAAAAAACATCTTTGACCGTATCGACGCATGTGAATCGCTGCTGAATCGCAACAAAATCGACCCGTTTCTGAAGCGGATTGTGACTGGCGATGAAAAGTGGGTCACTTACGACAACGTGAAGCGCAAACGGTCGTGGTCGAAGCCCGCTGAAGCGGCTCAGACGGTGGTCAAGCCCTCATTAACGGACAGGAAAGTTCTGCTGTGTGTTTGGTGGGATTGTCAAGGAATAATCTATTATGAGCTGCTTCCCTATGGCCAAACGCTCAATTCTGACCTGTACTGCCAACAACTGGACCGCTTGAAGGTAGCACTCATGAAGAAGAGACCATCTTTGGTAAACAGAGGCCGCAATGTCTTCCATCAGGACAACGCCAGGCCACACACTTCTTTGGTGACGCGCCAGAAGCTCCGGGAGCTCGGATGGGAGGTTCTTTTGCATCCGCCGTATAGTCCGGACCTTGCACCAAGTGACTACCACCTGTTTTTGTCCATGGCGAACGAGCTAGGTAGTCAGAAGTTAGCCACAAAAGAGGCCTGTGAAAATTGGCTATTCGAGTTTTTTGCCAATAAGGAAGCGAGCTTCTATAACAGGGGTATTATGAAGTTGGCATCTCGTTGGGAACAAGTCATCGAACAAAACGGCGCATATTTGACTTAAAACAGATGATTGTAACTAATTTTATGAACAAATGAAAATTCAAAAAAAAAATACCGCAGGACTTTTTTGACAGCCTAATATTATGTTATATTGTGCAAAACAATGTCAACTTGATCAATATTGTAATAAATGTTTTTCTCTGTAAATTTTGCATGTTGCTCGTAAAATAAAGTTTAAATCATCAATATACTCGAAAAAATAAATATAAAAATAAATAAATTCATTTGAAAAAATATCAATTTCGAGTATGTCACGTTTCCATTATACTACACGGGATTTTTCAACAGATGTCGCCACTAAAAATGAACAAGATACATTTCGAGAGGTTCATATGTCACTAGCTTATGTGTGAAGCTTTATGACATTCCGTTTATTCGTTCACAAACTACAGTTTTTTAAGTGTCACTACCTGAGCATTCGTACAGAAAATGGAAAAAGAGGAATATCGTATTTTAACCAAACATTGTTTTTTTGATGGGAGAACCTCCTGAACAATCAATGTAGTGGTTGACGAAATGTTATTTCACTTCTGCTACTTCGAGAAAAACAGTTTATCGGTGGTTTAGTGAATTTAAAGTGGGCCGTAAAAGCACCGCAGTTGCACCTCGCTTTGCAAGGCCAAAATGGGGCTACGAATCCAGAAATCGTAAAACGTAAAACAAGTGCATCGACTCGTTTGGAGCGATCGTACAGTGAAGTTACACTGAGGCCGTAGACGTTTCAAAAGCACGAGTGTGATACATTTTGCACGATATTTTGAACATTAGAAAGATATCCAGGCGATGGATGCCGCGTTTGCAGACCGTCGACCAAAAATAGCGGCGCGTTGATGATTCAACAGCCGGTTTGACGTTTTTGAAGCGTAATCGAGTGCACTTCTTTCGATGTTTTGTGACAATGGATGAAACGTGGATCTATTGCTATACTCCTGAGTCCAATAGGTAGTTTGCAGAGTGGCTGACAAGCTTATTTCGAAGATTTAGACGTTGCGTATTACAGAAAAGGAATCGAAATGTTGGAAACTCGCTATACCAAGCGTATTGCCATCGAAGGAAGCAATGTTGAGGAATAAATACAGCTTTGCCCAAAAAACGATTGTTTTCATTGAAAATCCCGGGACTTTTCAGCCCATGTAGTAGCACGCGAAAAAGTTTTTTGAGCGTGATATAATCGAGACGTTACTGTATATGTTTCTCTGTAACGATGGTATCAGACTAGCGTGTTTGGAACGGTTGCCCAATCAAACTCACCTGGGTGGGGGTTAGATGTATTAAACTCGCTAGATGTTCCCGTTCGGGCGCCGACAGGTACTTTTGTTGTTTGAATCTTCGCTCCAGCTCGTAAACCTGTGACAGAAGAGAGAGAGAGAGAGAGAATGAAGGAGAAAGGTCAAACGTTAATAAAATTGAAATTAAATTCCAATGCGCGCTGCTAGTGAAAACGTGAAAAAAGCAAACGGAGGCAGAGTATGATAAGCTCATTTTTTTCCCATTCTATTCGGGACATTGTCATTTCTCCCTGCATTCGATGTGGTATTTGTGTGTGTCAATAAGAATCTGCCATATCACCACCAATACCAGAATTCTCTCTCTTCAGTAACGTTTCTTGCTATATTAGTTTGTTGATGAAACTTGGCATTTCAACTCGAGTGCTTTGTAAATAGATATTCCCAGCGAGTGTATTTTTTCGGACCAACTTTTTGTTTATATAAATGTTTCTTTGCCCGTCCGGCGATGACTCGTCCCGTAGAAGGAAAAAGGATTTCGCTCCCGGAATCCGGTAGCTGCTGCGCGAGTTACGCTGAGCGAATTCTCTCAGCTGCCGCTTTTGTCGTCATTCCTGGTTTTATATGTAATGTTATTTTATTTATACTCTATGTAATAATAATAATAATAACAATAATCCATTTCCCAACATGCTCCCGGTTTGCACGCGGGACAGATCTCGGATGCGATGGTGAATTTAATCCGCCATCGTCGTCCTTGTCGTCATTTCGATGCAGCCGGGTGTTCGGAGCAAGCCACATCGTCCCGGGTGGATGCTGTGTGCAAATAAATCATCATCATCGTCGTCGTCGTCATCGTCATAAATAATGAAACCCCTGCCGGGATTCTGTGGCGATGGTAAACGCTTCGAGACGACTGAACCCAACGGGAGAGCAGTCAGTCATGGGTAACGAAAATTTCTGACATTGAGTATGTAAACTCTTTATGTGATGAGAGAAGATTTACGAGGATTTAATGTGACCAAACATACCCGACGATATGATAAACAGTTTCGGGGGGAGGCGACCTATGAAATTTAATTCCATAATGAAACAATTCAGAATGTCAAGTAATTATATGGGCTGAAATTAATTGAATTTTGATGAATTGACTACGGCGCAACGACAATGTTTACCTAGGGATGAGTGAACATCAAATAAAACAATAAACATGGCTCTCACAGTAGCTGTACAAGAGGAGCCCAAGGCCGTCGCTTTGAGCCAATACACCTTGTAGGCTCCGAGAAATACTCCGGGCTTTCACTGTTTTATGTATTGGATTAATCAACCATCTTTGAACAAGTGTTAACATTCGAGCTTCCAGCGGTAGATCGAATGTTTATCAAGACGACAAACTGGGCGCAACGTTATTCCAACATTGACTCGAATTTAAAGTTGAGCGCTCTTTGGACGGTGCAGTATACTATGGAATCGTTTATCGATTGCTAGAATCTGATTGATTCGGTTATTTTTAAACCCCCAAAATCGGGTAATCATGAATGAAAATCAATAAATAACTAATAAATCTGCACAAAATACATCGCTCCATCCGCGTCGGTATTGTTCAATTCGATCGGGAGGGATACAAATTCTTCAAGAACGAATCTTCTTGTACAAATATTTAGCTAACTTTTTTCTCGTTTTTTTTTGCTTCTGAGAGGGGACGACTACTGTTGACAGTTGCTGCTGTTGCTTTATTTAAATTCAAAGTGCTTTCACTTCGTCCACCTTTTCGTTCCTCTGTCTTACCAGTCCCGAACAACCTTCCCGATATATATTTGTAAATACTTTTATGCATGTTTCTTGTTCGTTTTGAAACACGGACAACCTTTCAATATTTGAACTGAAGCTTGTCTCCAGCACCAGCCATACCAGGTTGAATGTGCCCGTCCTCAATCGGTATGCGGGCAGCGGTGATAACACGACATAGGTGTAACCCAATTCAAACTATGCTACGATACGCGCGTACGAAAATCCGATTAAAGCCGATTGTGTTGCACTATCCATCCAGGTTCGTCCAACGCGTAGCACTCGACAAACATTTGACAATAGAAGCGCAGATTTTAAAAAGTCAACAGACGAACCGTTTATCCACAAACATCAGCAACCGGACAGAAGCGTGTTCGCACTGTACGAATGGCTTCTCCATTCGGTACACATTTGCTTTAGCTTCGATATGATAAACAGTCTAAAAGCAGTGCCATAGTTAGCTTTTCTTGTATTTGAGAAGATTCCATCGACTACTAAATTACGCATGAAGCCAGATTGGGGCGCTTACTTTTCGATCATTTATTCATATTCCAAACGACCAAAACCAAAACGACGATTAATGAAACAAGTGAGAAACCGGCTTCGAATGAAGTGGCGCGCGATTTTGAGCAAATTCCTTCCGATAACGAGAGAGAAGTAATCTAGAAATTGTTTGATTATGGGATCGACGAGAACGGCCTATGATGCATCAATTTTCGACAACTAGCAATGCAATCAAGATGGTCCTACGAATCCATCTCTTGCCGTCACTACAAAGAGCGAACAGCTTCCCTTTAGCCATCTTGGGCAGAGCTGCATTTTTTCATCAATATCACTGACAACTGACGAGCCACGTTGGTCACAACCTACTGACAAAAATCTTAGGTCAAATGGTGACAGACGGAGTACGATGCAACACTTTGCCTGTTATGCTTCCTTTACAATGCAGGCTTTTAATCGCATGCGATTCGCGATATTTTTCAGTGCTTAAAGCAACAGAAAACAAGAAAAGCATGCGATTAAAAGCCTGCATGGTGCGCGATATCGCGCGATAATCTGTCATAATCTGTTATGGACAAGGTCGTACTAGATTGGTGGAACAAAATCATATCGGTAGAAGTGTGAATGCAAGTATAAAATTCCAGATAATTAATAATTGAAAAACTAACAAATATATATGATTATGATGGTCCCGCCACCTTCCCCTACAGAGGTTTGAGCAAGACGAGTTATCTAGAAGATATTTTTTTTCTCAGCTTTGAAATCAGTTTAACAAAAAAAACGAACTGATTTTACCTACAGATAAATTCAAAAAAAATATTATTACATTATCAAAAGAGAAACCAATACTCAGTCTTGTGCTCCACAGAGCCGATACGGTCCCGACAAGGCCCTTGCAGCCAATTGGTCAACCAGAGCACAAGTCCAACCACTAGCCTAGTTTTGGATAGACAATGAGTATCCCCATCCAGAAAAGTCGAAAAATTTTATTTTACAAAAAAATTCTAGACCGACTCTCACCGGTGATTTCTATAAAGTTGAAGCAATCTCTTCATCAAGCATTCTTCCACATAAATTTGAGCATTTATAGTCCCTTTTGTGAAAAAAGTTGACGATCGCATGTAACACGTGCAAATGGCTTGCCAAACGAGCACTTTTCGGCGGGGTTCTTCCATCGCAATAGTTGTATCCGCAAATGGTACACTCTCTCTAATCGATTTCGTATAAAATTGAGGTCTGGGCAGCGTTCTGGAATATTCTTTGACGTATGTTTCGTCATCCATGAGAATGCACTGGTTGGGATTGTTTAAAATACGCTCATATAGCTTTCGAGATCGTGTTTAGCACGATCTTGCTGCTCCGGTGTTTGTTTGGCCACTTTTTGCTTTTTACAGGACTTTAGACCATGTCTCTGTATGATCCGCTGAATCATCCCAAAACTGGTTTTGTACTTCTTGGCCAAATCACGAATAGATGCAGACCTGTTCTTCTGAACATAATTAACAACTTTTCGGGATTACTTGGTCCGGGTTTTCGTCCACTTCTGCTGAGAAAGAACACTCGTTACCGATCTTTGCGACGATTCGTTCAACGCTTTCTGGACAAACATTGAATTGTTCTGCTATTTTGTGGTATGTAACACCCCTTTCGGTGCACCAATTGTGCAGAGTTTTCTATTTAATTTCCAAATCAATCCACGACATTTCGAAAACAACTTTATGACCGCGACTAAATGACTTGTATTTCGATTTTTGACATGTAAACAAAGCGTGCTCTGATTACACGACAAAAAAAAGTTCACCCGTTTGTGTTTAATAACGTGTTACGTTGGTTGTCCAATAGTGCCAAGATGCTGTAGATGCCGGCACGGGCGTATCCGGCGTCCACAAAGTGCCGCACGATGTCTGTTTTCGACGCGGCGGGGTATCGTTCATTGAACGCGCATACTTTATTATGGGTGCTAGCCATCACGGTTAGAGTTCGACTGATAGAGCTGTCAAATTTGCATCAGTGCGTGTGAAAAATGATCGGCAATTTTCGTCCATTTTTTTAATGCAAACGTTAGAACTATGGTTTCCATAATTTCCATGTTGACAATGTCAAAATGTATGTATGGGATGAAACGACAGCTTAAAAAGGTGCACATGAAGTAGTGTCATGCATTTTAGTGCAGATGGAGGATATAACTACTCAAAAACTCGTAATAGCTTGCAGCGATGCTTGTTCAGGCTAAAATCGTTACATTAATGTAGCATTGAATGGGCGAAAATTACTCAGTCATCAAATAATAATATTGAAATGATAGTGACCGTGATTTCGGGTTGATAGAAATGAAAATATTATTATTATGAACCTGATAGAAATGTGTACAAGAAGAAATACATTTTCAATGCAATGAATGTCGCAGTTGGATATTAATTCAACGTAATCACTAGAAGAGATAACAATTAGAGGGAAAATACTGCGTGCAAATCCGTCTTTTTAGATGCTCTTGAATTCCACCTTTTTGAATCTTTCATCTAGAAAGAAAGACCTCTTACATACGGAAATATATATAAGCTACATCCTTTATACACCTCCACTAGACCAGTATCGGAAGAAAAACATACTCGTTTAGAGGACATTCAGTTAATTTTAAAAATGGTTTAAGTCAATTCAAACCTTAAAATCAACATTTTCGTATAAAATCCACATAATACTTAAATTCATAACAAATTTCCATTATTCAAGACTAATAAAATGCTAGGTTAAAAGGTCGCATAATGTAAAAATATTTCTTAATTCATGTAGATGCAATTCATTAAATATTTCAAAACAAGAAATTTATAACTTGGACCACTTTTGTAATCAAGAGCACAAACATAAATATCGCACCAGTGGATAGATAGAATAGCAAGTATTAACCTCCCGTCGGAGCGAGAGCAGTCGGTTTGCATAACGGAAAAAGGCAACCATTCGACAGAAACTTCCGCAACCGATCTGTAAACGTACACGTACAGTAGGATTCCCAAATTATACATCATTCTGAATCGCTAATTTAATCTATCATATTATGTGTCCCATGAAAAAAGTCTACAGCAACAATGTTCAATAGCGGCCGTCTCGATCACATACTTCCGCCGCCGCACAAATTGGGGTCCGGATCAATGTTCCCGCATATACGTGTGGATACTCGGCTCGAGCCGAGGTACTTGAATTCAGCCAAATTGACATTTTCTTCCGGTGCTGCTCCTCGTGAGGCGTTTTACGCGCTGAATATTGACAATCTGTGCGAAAGGAAGCATGCTGAGACAGATGAGTAGCTAACCTGCGCTTGTGTGAATAGCACCCGTCGTTTCCGCCGCTGCGCCAGTGGGAACTGCATTGGTTTCGTGTCTGTCACACTACATGCCGCCAGGCTGCCCATGTTGGTCATAGCGTGCCCCATGGTGCCTCCCGCAGAGCCACCCATCAGTCGGGAAACTGTAAAGAAAGACCACAAATATAAATCGTTAGTAAAGAATGTGCTGGGACAAAAAAAAGTTTGAGGTGATATCCCGTTTAAAGCACTGGATGTGCGATCATCCCTGTAACACACTTCCCACCGAACGACCCGGACAAAATACCAAACACGAGAGGAGGATGCTTTAAACTGTCAACCTTCGGGTTTTTGCATCCGCCACGTTGGCAGTATATTCAGGCAAGAATTTGCATTTCAACAATGTTTGCATTGTGCGGCAGCTGACGCTGCTAGAAGATGGGAAAAGTTGTATAACTATCGTGGCGCAATCTATGAGCGAAGATCGAACTACGAACGGTTTCCCGTATCGCGAGCGGAATGCGGCTCCACACCGAGCGTATATCGATGCGGCAGCGGTTTCGGGAAATTTGCATTATTATTTTTTCGAGTGTTTGGTAAACTTTGATTTTTATCGTTCAGGTTCTTTCGGCTTGTGTTCGCTGTTCGGGGAGGCATAATGTACAAGACAGACAAGGACGGATAAAGCATGGAGTCCGCCACATGTGTTTGCGGTGTGCACATTTGCCGTTAATTTATACCGCGCCGTTTCGTACAGTGGATTGATCCGATCTCGCGGTACTTCGAGTGAATGTGAATGAACGAATGTTCAGGCTAGCAAAGGTTACACGAACTTAGTGGGCAAAAATAAAATGACGGCTGACATCTGAGAGCAAGAGGGAACACAAAAGCGAAGATGGTGGAGAATATGAAAAATTGCTACATGCTAACTTGCTAAATGTGAGTTTTGTCAGCTGTCAGTAATGTCAGACGCCTTCGAGTCAGGGTCTTTATATTTTATAGTGGGCTAATTTGATTAGAGCCATCAACAACTCTCGATTCATTATGGCGAGTAGCGATGAAGCCTACTTTGATTATTGAGGACCTTTCAAGTAATCGCAGCGCGTCCGGGGAAGACGAAGATGCACAAAAACGACACAGCCAACTTGGTCAACTTTGCACAGACCGTTAAGTCTGAAAACACATTTTTGAAAAGCAAATTTATAAAACTGTACGCCAGCGTAAGCAAATGTGCAATCATACATCAGCAATACCCCTGCAATTGCGCGCAACTCTTACGTAAATTGTTATTTCTCGGCCAACATCAGCCCGGCAGCGGCAGTTATTTATGTGCTCGATCGCACAGAACGCCACAAATTCGCTACCGTAACCGCGCACAGTGGTCCGAAAGCCCTCAAATCGGGTGAAAATTAATAGCTCCTATGATATGCTTTCTAGAAGCATGATGTATTCAGCAAAGTTGATTATAGCTTTCCTGGCCGTCGTGGGGAGACAATTGTTTAGTGCACAATAAAGCCACTTGGGCGCGCAGTGGGAAGAAAAAAATCAAAATGCAGTAAAACTAACCCCTCAGGAATTCCAGGCCTTCTAGAAGCATTGTATCTTCTACAAAGTTTATCATACCCGAACCCAGTTACTAACGATCATACGATCAGGTTGCGGATCCGATAATATTCCAGTGAATGCTATAAAAACGAACGCAGGTGTTTTTTTTCCAGAATTTGTCTTGAATTTGTATCCTACTTTGTATCACAGAGACCGTTGAAAATTTTTTATTTTGCATGTAGTCCCTCATTACTGCAATATGGAGTAGTGGTTTGGGGACATGTATGTAAAACGAAACTTAAAAAACTACAAGTGTTGCAAAACAGGTGTCTGAAAATAATATACAGACTACCAATCCTCCAACCAACGTTAGACTTATACTCCGACGATTCTCATTAAATACTGCCTCTTCTTGGACTACGCGAATTTCAGACTATCAAACTTATCTACAGCGTTATGAATGACAATAACATTCACCATAACTTGACAATACCCATAGTAAATCATCAACACATCACACGACAAGCACAAAACTTAATGCGAAGCAGAACAACAACTAATGTTAGTCAGCAGCGCATTCTGTTTTATGGACCATCTCGTTTCAATTCCTTGCCATCTAAAATTCGAATGATCACACGTTCTGATAATTTCTATTTAATGTTTTTCCTCTTGTTTTATGGATCCCTTAAAAGAAATATAATTTATCACTGGGGTCCATACATTTTTGTTCTTCATGTTTTTGTCCACTCACCTCGTTTCTGAATGTTTGTTTGTGTCCTTTTTTTTAAATAACTGGAGCCCAACTCTAGGATCCACAAATAAGAGTATCTTCGAGATGGGGGTGAGTGGAGGGCATTAAAAAAAAATTAAAAATTAAAAAAAATGATCCCTGGCCATAACGGGTTGTCAATAGCTTAGTTCAGAAAATCACCTCAAAAAAAGCACGGATTATTGAGGAATATTTTTTGAGCATTTTGGGTCCGTGTCTCAAGAATTGTGTGATAAGACGGAAAAAACGTCAGCATGATGATTTTTAGCAAACTATCTCACCAAAAGATACTGAGCTTTCTAAGACCCACTTAATTTTAACTAAACACACCTGACGAATTTCATGTCAACTCGTCTTAGAAGTTGGCTGCACCATCTCAGATAGTAGTGAAACGTTGTGGGTGTAAAGACATGGGTCATTTAAGCAACTTTGCATACTTGAAGTATTCGAAAAACAATAAGACTACTTTTTGGAAAAAGCCATTTTTTTTTCTTATTTTTTTACAAAAATTTATAATTTAAAAACTATGATACCTACAAAATACTTGTCAAAGGATGAAATGTAGGAAATTGTTTAAATTTTCACAAAAAAATACAAAAAAAAATTGGAAAAAAATTTCGCTGACAAAAAAGCTATTTTAAAAATTAAAATTCATTTTTCTCAAGAAGGTTTTTTTTAAATTCCCAAAAATATATTTATGAATAGCCCTTACAATTTCCAACAAGTCGTCCATACATCGAAAGATGAGCACTTTTACAGGGAAAAAGTTTTTCGAACAACAACTTTCTCATGTTTTCTTTGAAAAAAAATACAACTTATCCTTATTTTGTTTAAAGTCAAGATAGCGATATAGTGTATTCGACAAAGTTTTAGATCTTATTAAAATATATACTTTTGTCGAAGACATCAACGTTCTATCTTTCATAGTTTTTGGAATATAAGTAATTTTTGTATGAAGACTCCCAAAAAAAAAAAATGTTTTGCTCGTAACATTTTTGTGTGTAAATTCTCACGTTTGACATGTTCTTGATAGAGAAAAGTTAGTAGAGCTTTAGAAATGCAATCATTTATATAAAAACATGTTACGAATTGAACATTAATAGCATTATTTCAAAGAAAAACACGAAAAAGTTTTTTTTTCAATGATTTTTCTTCCAAAATTTTTTTTAATAATTTTTAATGAAAACCAAAATAATTCCCTACATTCCATTCTTTGACTAAAAGTTTGTAGGTCTGATATTTTTTTTGTAGGTTTTTTTTAAATTTTGAGTTTTTTCAACTTTTTTTTCGAAAAATCTTAATTTAAAAACTATAACATTTACAAAAAGATGGTCAGAGAATGAAATGTATTGAATTACTTAGGTTTTCATTAAAAATTATCAAATAATTTAATAAAAAATATTTTGAAAATTAAAATTCTTTTTTCTCGAAAACATGCTTTTATAGTTCTGAAAAAATAGATATAATTAGCCCTTAGCATTACCAACAAGTTTTCCATACACGGACGATGGGCACATCTACATGTAAAAAGTTTTTCGAACAACAACTTTTCATTATTTTCTTTGAAAAAATACTATTAATGTTTAATTCGTAACATTTTTATGCATAAACTAGCTGACCCGGCCAACTTCGTCCCGCCCAAAATTTATTTTTCGTTATCACATCCACGTTTTCTTACTAAGCGCTGTTCATGAGTCCAATCGCAGAATTATTCATTGATTGATCTTCTAATCTACCCTTTAAAATTACCTTTTACTATAAAATTCCTGCTACTTCTACCAAAACTGTACGTTATGCTGAGCTAGTATCAGATTATTTTCAGACACAATTCTCGTTCAAGATATTTCAACCACTTGCAAATAACATGTTTCTCCGTTACGTTACAGGCCAAATTTAGTTTTATTTACTTGATTAATTCTCGAGTAATGCAGAAATGTGTGTTTCATTTGTATGGCAGAACCAGCCCCCCTCCTCCTCCCCTTAAGAGAGGGGGAGGAGTATCTAACCACCATAGATTCATTTATTGCACCCTAAAACCTCCACATGCCAAATTTCATTTCATTTGTTCTATTAATTCTCGAATAATGCAGAAATTTGTGTTTCATTTGTATGGCAGCCCCCTCTTAGAGAGGAGGGTGGAGTGTCTCACTACCGTAAAAACATTTATTGCACCCTAAAACCTCCACGTGCCAAATTTGGTTTTATTTGCTTGATTAATTCGCGAGTAATGCAGAAATTTGTGTTTCATTTATATGGCAGCCCCCTCTTAGAGGGGGAGGGAGGGGGTGGACTTTGGAGTGTTTAACCACCATAGAATCATTTACTGTACCCTTACGCTTCCATATGCCTAATTTGATTTCATTTGCTTGATTAATTCGCGAGTAATGCAGAAACTTGTGTTTAATTTGTATGGCAGACCAACCTCCCCCCCTCCTTAGAGATGGGACAGGGGTATCTAACCACTATAGAAACATTTATTGCACCCTAAAGTTTCCATATGCCTAATTTGATTTAATTTGCTTGAGGAATTCTCGAGTAATGCAAAAAATTGTGCTTCATTTGTTTGGCAGCCCCCCCTAAGAGAGTGGGAGGGGTATCTAACCACCATAGAATCGTTTATTGCACCTCCAAACTGCAAATTTCGCATCATTTGCTTGATTAATTCTCAAGAAATTTAGAAATTTGTGTTTCATTTGTATGGCAGCCCCCACTTAGAGAGGGGAGAGGGGTCTCAAACTGTTACGTAAACCTTCCCCGGCCCCAAAAACCCATACATACCAATTTTCATGTCGATTAGTTCAGTAGTTTCCGAGTCCATAAGACTCAGACAGACAGAAAGACAGACAGACATCACTCCATTTTTATATATATATAGATTATCGCAATTTACATGCTCTGCTAACTTTTCTCTATTTGGAAACAAGTCAATAACATGTCAAACGTGAGAATTTACACACAAAAATGATAATTTCTAAAATAACTTTTTTTCCCGAAAATTTTTTGGTATTTTCTCGTAAAATTTTAAACAATTTCCTACATTTCATACTTTGACAAGTATTTTGTAGGTAACATAGTTTTTAAGTTATAAATTTTTGTAAAAATTTAAGAAAAAAAATGGCTTTTCCAAAAAGTAGTCTAATTATTTTTCGTATATTTCAAGTATGCAAAGTTGCTTAAATGACCCATGTCTTTACACCCACAACGTTTCACTGCTATCTGAGATGGTGCTGCCAACGGCCAGTCAAGTTGGCATGAAATTCGTCAATATTTTGACTTATGTTAGCCACACTATTGTTTCACATTGAACTGATCTTCAATAAACCAAAAAAACAAAAAGTTCAAATTATAATCGTGTTTTGTTTATATTGTTGTTGAAGACTTTTCGAGACAGTCCTTAATCAAACTTTTTTGCTTTTGAATATCTCAAGTTAACTTTTTGATTAACGAATTTAGTATTGAAATGTTCATAATTTTAACTTCAGGTTGTATTTTTAAGATGATAAGGTGATATAAAATCTTTCTCAGTTTCGTACCACTGTGCCGCGACGAGAAGATTTCCGGAATCGAATGGGTAGCCGAGCTGCGCCAAAACGATTGAGTGAACAAAAGCGCGAACCCGGCGACATGTTTGTGCACAGTTAAAACACACAACGATGCGCTTCTGCGTGACCACAGAGACCACGCCAACAGATTCACCACCGTCGCAGCAGCCTTCCCGCTTGTCACAAAATCTGACCACTTATTCCAGCAAACAACGAATTTACGGACCACTGCATCCGCCATCTGCTAGCATCACCACGTCTTCCGTGATTTGCTATAGATCGATGCGCAACGATAGACAATCGGTTGGTACAATCTCGCCCAACCCAAAAAGCAACATCCATTGAGCATCGAGCGTCCTCTGCTGACGCCCCTGCTGTTCCCCTCCGAACTGACAGTTTATTATGGTTAGCACTTAATCGAATTTTTAGTGTTTCTTTTTTCAACCAGCCGTTCTCAACATTTTTCGAATCACAGCCCCCGGGTTCCGTTCCGGCGGGCTTATCCGATGTCTGATGATAATGATGCGATGATCATCCTCACACATAATTTAATCTAAGCAATGATATTACCATCGGCGGCAACAAAGGACCGGCATGAATGTCTAGGGGGGGGGTCGCTACTGCTACCACCATTCTTGCGCTTGTTTATCGTGCGGTTCCGGCCGCAGTTTTGTAACAAACGAGGGTAATCGGCAGTCATCCGTTGTAAGGAACAAGAAAAAAAGGGACGCAACAACAGGAAAATATGGAACGAGGCTCGCTCCCTTGCCAGAGGGTGATATTTATGGGAGTAGCAGCGCCGCAGAAGCGATAAAAATAATATTATTCCAATATAATAATAATTCAGTGGGATGTTTTTAAACACCCGTGTTTTCACGGCCGAGTGCGCGAAACTTCCCGGAGGCGCTTTTCTCACCATACGCAGAGGCAGAAGGGCACCGCAAAAGGGCTCTGATTGGTGTTGTTTATCCACAACAGCTTGCCGAGTGGCTGGAGTGACCTCCAGGCATAGGAGCAAACAATACCAATCTAAAAAGATAATAATCCGATAAATTGGTTTGCGAAAATTATCCTCCGACGGTGCGCGGCGGTGGTGGCCTTCCGGAATTGGTAGAACACACGTGCAAAGCTTTTTTTTTGCTCTCACTTTGTTGAAGGTTTGGAAACTTTTTTTTCCAAAGAATGCTGGACCGTTTTCCTGGGCCGTATGTTATTGGAACCGCTTTGAAAGCTAGCTATGCGTTGAATGTTTGCTCGAAAAACACCGAAGATCCATTCGAGGAATAAGAGTGAAGCATAGCAAAATAAAAACTCGTAATCAAAACAATACCCCAAGAAATATTTTATTCATATTCACACACATAATCACCGCATCACCGCATCACGTTCGTTGTTGGGTTTTTGGGCATCGTCGATAAACGTCGTCGTCGTCTTCCGTTGATGAAGAATTGTTTATCTTTCAAAAATCAGAAAAGAAAATACCACCGAATGAGAAAGAAAAAAAAAGGTTGAAGCAGGACTCCGCAGTCCACTACACGTCTCTGCAGGCAAACAGAAGAGGGGCAGCAAGAGGTATGAGAAGTAGAGCTTAAAATAATAAAAAGATGACAGCAGCAGCAGCATCAACAAAAGAGCCCAGCAAATCAGCATACGAGGAGTCGTCAGTCAGGTGGTGAGGAAGATGAAATTGCAAAAAAAAACACAGTTTCGAGCGGACAAAAGTCGAGGTGCGTGAGCCGAAACCATTCTCGGGGATTTCTTCGAGATATGTGAGAATATTATCGTTTTGAAAATATTTTTAAAAAGTCGGAACTATTGAATTTACTAGTTGGCCCGGCAAACTTTGTTCTGTCATATATTTTTTATAGTAGAGATTTTGGTAGTTGAATAAAAAATAACTACTCAACGATTGTCAATGTCAGTGCCTGATATTTGTGAATGACAGTCGACCGTTATCAGATTTTTTTGATACATTGTATATCCACCTACGTTTTGTTCATTTTCCATCTGTTATATGCAAGGCAATTAAAAGAATTAGGGTCGCATGTTACATATATCCCGAAAACTGATTGGTTTGGAATTCGTTCGACATCGACTTTTGCATTCTGAAAATCGTTCGACTAAAATTCAATCGTATTATGATAATGTGGCCATCCTGCCGTGACGCAAAACAAACGTCGAAATAATACATCCCATATTTGTAGAGCAATTCACGCTCCATCAGATTGGCAGTCCCGAATGCAATTTCAGATTGTTAGAGCTTGGATGAAAATTATTACTCGATGTTATTTGAATACTTAGAAGACAAATTTCTGATCCGAATTCCATGTATTTCCGTCAAAACTTCATCCATAATATAAAATCATTGTCAATGAAGAGAAAGACAGAGAATGCTCAAATCTCTGTCACCTGGAACATATAACTGATACGGGAGAGCTAAAATTTTTTTTGATAAGTTTAGTTTTAAGATCATGTTTGCCACTCGAAAATCCATTACCATTTTCGCTTCACAGAACTGAAACACTAAGCTCAATGTTGTCTTTGTCGAATTGCAAGGTTGCTACGTTTACACAACGCGGATAACAGAATGCAAAATTCCGTTCCATCTGGACAATTCTGACTCAGTCGAACTTCAGAGTAAGGGTGAGTAGTTGATAAGTAAACTGAACTGGAGTTTCAAACAGAAAATAAACAATCGATTTTCCCAGGGCGTGTTTGGCAAATAACTAACCTAGAAATGTTTGTATGAGGTAATCCATTCAATTAAAAAAATGCCATTCAACCGAGCAACATTGTAATGAAGCTCATCAAAGACTTTTTTTTTTGTTTGTTCGTGCTGTCATGACGATGCATCGTATTTTAGCCCCCATAGCTCAGTATAAAAAAGCTGTGTTGGCGTTGCTCATGATAGCATTTCGAAATGTATTTTTCCTCACGCCACTTCTGTTGATAGTGTCGTAGGATTCGCAGTAGTTCGCTCTCTATCCTCGTCGTGTACATTTCGACCATGAATTGTAGACACAGTTCGGTAGTCGTGGAATGAAGTTGTCCTGATCGCATCGAATTATCATACGATACACGAAAAAATAATCGAGCGCTCTCTTTTGTTTGTTTCGTCTCATCAAGCCACATGTGCATAAATATTTATTCAAAATGAGTAATGATGTTCATAATGAATGAAGTATCCTTGACAGGATATAGTTTACGACCTATTCTCATGTCATGTCTTTTTCGTGTATAATTTCATTGGAATCGGTCGAACCGTTTCGGAGGAGTTCAACCACAAACACCGTGACACGAGATTTTAATACACATTGAAGATTGTGGTAACAGCAATAACTGAATCGCTGAATCGCTGGATAAAGGTATGAATTTTTGTAACTTCATGAGATGGTTGAATGCCGGTTAATGAATAATAAGCTTGCAACAAATTGTAAACGTGCAATTCCCGTCGATCTTTTTACACTTAAAACTACCAGAATATGTACAGAATTTTGAGAATTCATACAGAATTTACAGATTTTTAAAAATAAGGTTCCAATTTTATACAGTAATTATTTTAAACCATTCAATTTTAATTTTTTTTCTTCCAACATGAGATGAATCTCTTCTTATTTGACATGCATTGATTGCGTAATGTCCTGCATGTTCGATACGAGGAAAAAAATCAAAAATCTACGTCGTACATGAATCGGTTAGTCTTACAATAAATAAATTTCAAAAAAAAAATTATAGAAAAGCCAAGTGAATATGAAAATTGAATATGCACTCATGCACACACGCTCATTCTATTTTTCTTACAAATTTGAGTATCTGAATAAGCCATTGATATGGTTTGACGTAGGATTATGCTTTTGGGAACATATTGAGAGTACAAATTTGAAAAACTGAACATCGATCACATCACTAAAATTGGCCAAATTATGAGATGTCGATTTATATTGCAATCAGTGTTTGCCAAATGATCCACTCATTGAAAAAATCGCTTTCGTTCGTTCAAATATGATCTTTCAGGAAACATTTCCCCCAGCGGTATTCTTTTGTTGTTATGTGTTGCAAATCACGACACAAAAGAGAACGAGACAACTCTGCATCGGCTCGCACTTTATTGCACACCAGCATGCAAGCAAAGCTATCATATACGCTTTCAGTGCAGAAAGCTTATTTTCTTCTTTGCCTCTAACATATGCATACCGACCCCTCCATGCATCATGAAACAGCAGGATCGTACGGACAACGCAAAGCGAAAGATTCATATTCAGCTAATGTAGCAGATCCTGATTTTTAAGTCTCAGAGAGTGCAAACTATATGATTATTTAGCTCGATAGAGGCTAAGGAAGGGTAGCCAGATTATATTTTCCATTTTTAACGCCGCTATCCCTTGAAATATGTATATTCATATAGACCGCATAGTTTTACTAGCAACACCGCTCCAGTGAGAAGCAAAAACTCTCGCGTTTTATCCCTTTTCCCATTCGCTGCTCTCCGCAAATGATGACGTAATTTTTCTTGTATCATTTTTTGCTTTGCACTTTTCTGTGCAGTGGGTTTCGCTATAGTAAAATGGGACGATATATGCGCTTCAAACAGGCTTCGTATGCAGGCTTCGAAAATAGTGTGCCATGTTTGATACAGCTCGAATATGCAAACAACAGTCTTCGTTCCTCTCTTAGTTGAATCACTAAATGTTACACAAGTGATTACTGACATTCATACAAGTATCTGAATGATCCTCTCATATTTGGTTATATGTTCGTGAGAGTTTACTTGCATGACACATTGTGTATCATTCGATTTTGATCGAAATCCAAACACTGATTGCAATCGATTTCATCACTTACTTTTAATCTAGTACAATATGAATGATTATTAAATGATTTTAAAATTTCCAATAGTTCATGCAAATGTTCAAGCAGATCGCAAGGCGTTCTCCTAACACGGAATAATCGGTACAGTCCATGTTAGGAACAGGCATTGTGGTCTACACAAATGGACAGCCGATCAGGTTAGGGATTCTGACAATCCGAACATTAAAGACTATTTCTTTGGGGACAAAGCGTTTGAATCTCATTTGATAATTTGTGAGCAATAGAAAACAACATCCGATTCACTAATGTTTTTGAATCGTTCAATCTTGATTCAAATCATTGACTTTAGACTTTAGACTCTAGACATTGAAAATTCGGACTTTTCAATCAAAATTAGAGAGTCTACCGAGCTGAGAGCCGTAAACATTTTTAGTTATTGTCGTTTGAATTTTTGATGAAAATAAGATTCAGAGGGAAGAAACATTCTCAAAGATCTATTGAGTTGCAAGATGCGGATCACAAAATACTTACGATGCAATTGTTTGTGATTATTTTTAAGAACAAATGAGTTTAACTCAATCCAGCAAATAGTGGAGCTCAAATCATTGAATATTCTGAAGTTATCTGCAACAAGATTGCTCCCACTGGAATCCGTCGTTGAACATAGCCTACGGAGTTCTTTACTTTTCGAGTTAAATACGAAACTAAACAGCGGAAGGAATTTTTGAATCATAAATCATAAAAAAAAATCTATTTTACTTTTTTAAACTACGTTCTGCTGTTGAATTCACTCAGATAAACTAGGAAACCAGAACTCTTTATCTTACTCTTTGGTTAATATATGCCCATTGTGGAATTCTGATCAGAGTATTTACCCAGTACTACGTATGTTACATGGAGTGTGTAATAGGATAGTGAACGTCAAAAGAGGGTTTGTTTTGAGAAATAGTTTTCAGTCGGATGAGCGATAGATAGCAGGATGTGACATTGGCGATCCTGCCAGATATCAGAAATCCTGTTCATTTACTTATGTTTCTATTGTTGTGAATATTGCGGAAGAGAAAACCTGAAAATACTTGAGGTAAGGAACATACATTTGTTTTGATTTCATGACGCGGAGTGAGATGGAAGCTGAATGAAAGAAATGGTTAGCCGGTAAAATACCCTGCCCAACGATGTTACAATTGAGCCTGTGGAAAACCAATGTTAAAAAAAAAGTTGAGCTGGTGAAAGACCATGGCCAACAATGTCTTATCGATTGAGTTTGGAAAAGCCCAAAAACAAAAAAAAAATTTGACCGGTTGAAGACCAACGTTTAAACATGTTGAGTCGGGGAAATACGTGAAATTTTAATTGCAAAAAGTTCAGTCTCTGAGTAGAATAATAGAGGCTGGTGGATGAAAATTTTGGTCAACAACTAAAAGGTTTCGTTGGGATTAGCCAAGGTCACCGAGTGTAAAGGTGTAATGTCATGTTAACAGCTAATTTTACGTATAAAAGTAGCAGATAATGAATGCACTGTATATCACTGCTGCTACGATTGGATCTTAACAAACAGGATTGAAAAGCGAATCGTAAACTTGAACAAAGATGATACGGGTGTTTGGTTTATTTCTGTTGCTATAAAATAGGATGCCATAAATTTTGTATAGTAGATTCTTCAAGATACAAATAGTTCGGGCGATTTTACGAGAAAAAACAGTTTCAAAGAGAAGAAAGGAAGATAATTTCAATATAGTTTTAATAGTTTTTTTTTTGGCATGAAAATGAACAGAACCAAATGTAATCTCATAACATGTTCGAAGAATAAATATTTCTAATAAGGCTATTGTGTATATTTTGATTGATAGAGGAGAAGGAGAAGAGCTATTAGATAGTATTCTGACTATCCCGTTAGAGTGTGTGGTGCGGATTAACACAAACAAAAAAAAATTGAATTGAAGTTGAAACGGCTGAAGCTCAGAATTCAAATGACAGTCAAAAAATGACGAATCGACGAACGACAAAAATAATTGAAAAACCGTAACCTTACACAAAACCTGTATAAAAATCTTTGTCAGTTGACTTGACACATACGCAGTTTTGTTTACTTTGTGCGGGAGGAGAATGTGGAATTCTGATCAGAGTATTTACCCAGTACTACGTGTGTTACATGTAGTGTGTAACAGGATAGTATGGAATGGTGAACGTCAAAAGAGGGTTTGTTTTGGAAAGTAGTTTTCAGTCGGATGAGCGATAGATAGCAGAACATCACACCCAGAACAATACATCAAATGTAAGGTCGCAGTATCAGATTTTAGAAATTTTGGGCAGTATCTGAAGAACCCACAAAGTCTTCGTTGGAGTTGAAGCCGTTGAAACAGTTATTGAACTGAACGAGAGCAGACAAATAACCATTTGTTGCAATGAATTGGTAAACGTTTGAACAATAAAAATTAAAAGAATAATGATAAAAATGAAAACATACCGGTTAATTCATCTAGCGTAAAAAAAATCAATATCCCCTTTTCATTCGTTGACAGTTATTCAGTTTTTGAATCTACGCTTTCACTCGTTGGCAGTTATCCAGTATGCTATCATTACAAGTCAACATTGCAACATTAAATAAACAGGAATTCTCCGCAAAAAGAGTGGAATCGACTAAATATTTTTGTGCAGAACGGTTACTCGAAGAGTCTCGGAGACTCGAGGAGTATTAGCAGTGTTCAGGGTAAACCGAAACTACGCTTCATTCCAAACTGGTTGAATATTTTCTAGTGAAATAAGCAGAAAACAATGACACTTTGTTGCATTGTAACAATAGCAACTGAAAACAAATTTAAACGTGAACAAAATCTTGTTGGGAAATATAGTCGAATTCGGTTGAAAGTGTTGTCAAAGTTTGTGAAAGTTCGCTTTAAATCTGTCGAAAAATTGCATCATTTCCGCTGATAAAAAGTCCAAAATCAATTTAAAAATTACAAAAATGAAGGGGGAAGGGTGGTTTTTGACTATTCTTTCAGCAACTTTAATTGAGCTGAGGCTTGCTAGCTAATACTAAGTTTAATGTTTTCATCTGTGCAGAAGTTGGTGAGCCCTTCTCTCGATATTCTACCATCACTTATCACCGTGTTTAACCCCTTAACCTTTAATTTCCTAGAGAGCGGACTAAATCCAAAGTACAGTCGACAGCCTTCTCACGACAGCTGACTCGGGTAAACTGAAACACCGCTGCATTGTTGAAGCTGTCACAGCGACAGAATTATCGAAATAGCAGACACAGAAAAATGAACAGTCTACTCGACCCACTATGTTCGGGGCATGACAAATCAATCAAATTCGACTGCTCAAATACAGTGCTCTCTTATGCATTTCTCCTCTGTGGCCATTACACGTCCAACGTATGGTTGTGGGTACTAGTCAGGGCTCGCAAAGTCATATTCAACTGAGGATAGTCGGCGGACTATGAAGAAATTCGCCTTCGCATTCAGTTCGAAATGAGTTTTGGCTTCTTCCAACAGTTTTTCCGTCAACATGACTCAACGGTCATTCGGGCGTTTAGTTGCTATCCTCCTCTACTCAATGCATATTGAAGTGATTCCACCCAAAATTAATTCGTTTCTCTCTCTCTCTCTCTCTCTCTCTCTCTCTCTCTCATGTATCACGTAGGTATGCATGTATCGATGTTTGAGTTCAACGTGGTTTGACATACAGGTGAGCTAGATTTGTTTGTATCGTTCACGAAAATCACGTACAGTGTGGTGTTTAGAAACGCTGACAAATTTGTGAAGTTTGTTGATATAAACCCGTTTTTCTGTATTTTTTTTATCTCGGAGACAAAGTGAACTAACATTTTGTTCAGAATTTCTCTCAAACTGCACGCTATATATTTACTAATACAAACGCGAGGACCTTTATAGCATTCCTGGTTTGAGTTCACGGTGGGTAAACATTGAAGCCGTCCATTAATGGTGTAACTACTTTTTTGCATTATAACTCAAGTTTTCGTTTCACTTTATATGGACGTAGAAATACGATTGTGTACGCGGGTAACGAAATTCGTGTCATGGGGAATGGAAGTGTGGCTTGAAGTTAGGTTGAATAAAGAGGCAGATTTGTATTGCTAGAATAGCTCATCAGTCATTCTCACTCTCAACGCTCATCAATTCATTTTCTAGTCAATTAAAATCATGTTGACGGCGAATGCCGTAATAGTTCTAGTCGAAGCGAAGTCGAGTCGATTTTCGTTTTTCATCGATCCAATATTTTCGAATGATCAGAACTCTCAAGCAATGCGACTGAGATATAAATTTCTCCCAACTAGGTCCTTAAATGGAAGGATGCTGTCGAGATAATACTTTCCCACCTTCTAAGTGGCTCAATTATGTGTGTTTACCCAACTATTCACACTTTCTCCGATTTCCCGAGACTATTTGCGCCTCTTCTAGCGCGGCTTTTGTGGCCAATTTGAATCCCTTCGGCAAATCACAATAAACATATTCTGTTTCAACCAAAATATTCTTACCATAAGAACCGTTCACTCTTTCTCCACACTTCTCACAATCGCCCCCGTATCAAATGTCCTTTTTGTCTCGAATCTGGCTTCCACACATATCATCAGCATTCCTCAAGTAGCTTTGTTTGTTCGAAAATTAACTTGAATTTGACTTCCTCACAGCACACAAAGTGAATGTGAATGCGTGCATGGTAATCGGATACTTTTTCGGGTTCTTTTGCGCCCGCTCCGCTCTTTCAGAATTGTAATAGCTATCCTTTCTCTTCCGAGCAATCGGCTTCACTTTTTTTTTGTCGAAACTAGATTCGATTCTGGTGCTGTGCATATATCTCAACACACACACACAATTATCTGGTATTTGCAATAAAAATCTCCAATTTCAGAACATCCCCAAACACTGTCGATACATTAACTGCTGCGTGGATCCTTATTGGCATTGGATCTTGGCGTTCTTTGGCTCCAGCTGTGTGAGCCATCGTTCGCAACCTCGCTCCAACAAATGAATCGTTGGGAGAGGCGAAAAAACTTTGACTCGATTCAAGTAGCCCCTTGGTCAGGATCCGGTCCGTTCATTATCTTTTTCCAGTCCCGTGAATCGATTCTACGCAACACCGAACCCATCATATCATCATCCCTTTGCGGTGCAGTCGCCCATAAATTGCTGAAGTAGTATCGCTAACTGACAGACTGGCACTTCTCGTTCTGTTCATGATCCCAATTAGGTCGAACGAGAAATCAACCAAGAATATATACAGAGAAAAAAAACACACGAAATATTGATGTTGGCGAGCAGATTTTTGTAAAAACATAAAGCAAACAAATTTAGTGCGATATAATGGGGGGGGGGAGGCGAAAGAGATCGCAAGTGATTTACCCCGAAATCCGCTTATAAAAGTGAATGACGCAAAATATATGTGGCAGCGGATCTGTGTCAGACGAATTCGTGAATCCACGAGGATGTTCCGTGTCGCTTCCTCATCTCTCAGCGCATATCATCATCATTCAGCGTGGGGTTATGTATATATATTTTTTATGCTGCACAAATATTTGAAGCGCAGCATAGCAGCATAGATATTTCGCACTCTTCCAACGAACGACACCATCATCGGAAATCGATGCCTAATCCTGTTACCAGGAACTTTCGATGAACGGTGATGGTAAACAAATCTTTGCGATGCTCAAATATTGAGAGGCTTAAGGATGATTTGCTTTCTTTACAGTGGAGTAAAGGAATAAAAAAGATGAAATACACGTGTATGGGAAAAATTGGAATATATGGACGAAATGCGAACACCCATCTCGAGATGTGTTAATAAATATTCCGGTCACATACGAGAGATTTTGGACTGTAAGCTGCTTGAAGTGCGATATTTGCTTCGAGCTGTAATCGTTTTATGAAAAGCCTCTTCTATATTAAGGAACACCATTTTATGTATCACTTAAAAGGAATCCGTTATTTTTCTGGAAAATTGTAAGTGTGTACGCTAACGGTTAAAATTCGATAAATGGTTTTGATGCTCTCAATTTTAACCAAAGGAATTAAACAAATTGATCCAACACGATTGAACTATTGATGATTATAGCTGGGGTTTGAGTGGAAAATGTATCCAATTGATCGTATACTAGGTGTAAAATATGGAACGAATGATTCATGCTACAGAGCATTTACAATATAGTACAGATTTAGCTTTAATATACTTGGTAAATATTCATGTAGAGTTTTCGACAAGTAATGTTCAAAGCTTTGCACGTCGAAACAACAACAAAATTACAAAATTAGAGATAACTTGTCGTTTGTTTTATTCCATCAGTGAACCTTCATAATAATAAGTAATATCGAATGTTCCCATGCCAATCCTTTCAGTTGTAAAACGGCATTGGTTGCATTCCTCCATCTTCTTTTAAAATTAACAATATCTTTTGCGATCGATTTGGGTTCAAAGAGTCTCCGCCTCAACTTCATTTTCCATCATGTTCCACTGGACGTAGAATTGGTTAATTTGTCGGTTTGCTGTTTTGGGATTGATCTAAGGTAAATGATGTTGGCTTGTCTGATTTTGAGTTTTTTCACGCAACTAGTAAATGCAAATCGATGCTTCTCCCTTAAAAATCACATGTGATCAAGACGAAATTGGTTCTGCTGAAAATCCCCAAATCTCTAATAATACCATAAGGCGTTTAAAATATGCAATTTTTCTTGGTTTGATCATGGTTTGTCCTGTTTGAAAAATTACTATTTTCGAACGAAAATATTAGAATTTTTTTTTTTTATTTTATTTATTTCACTTCGTCTTAGATTTAAAAAAAACATCTCACAGACTGACAAATCTTAAATACTACCTAATATTCCTAATTCTACGTTTAAAAACACATTTAGATACATTAAAATCGAAGTGAGAATTTTCAAGTAGAAGTTGCATTTCTCATTGTTCTGAGTTTACTGTTATCAAATATATCATTCGGGGGTCTCCGTAGCCACATTGGTTGCGCGTTCGCTTAGTAAGCGATCGATCGTGAGTTCAAAACTCAGGGCCCTCATTGACCATCTTTGTGTTGTTACAGAATAACTACGTCCACGCAACAATCATCAGCGATGGAGATCGATCCACGGTCGAAATAAGATCGATTCATCCATACAAATGCTCTGCTCTGCAAGAAACATCGGGCTGCTGCTATTCTATTAACAACTCAACAATGATCATACCAACTGTCTCCGCTGTCCGGTCTAACTGGACAATGGAAGAACAGAACGAATACTCTTACGCCTAAATGGCTACTGTGAAATGCAATGTACCATATGCAATGGTATAGAAGGAATACTATAACGCCGAAAAATGGCAACTGTGTAATGTGCTAATTATAGATATGATAAACATGTGACACGTACACGATTAAAATTCGGCTCTATTACAGCTAAAATGCTAGTGAGCCTGAAATAAACAAATGGGATAAAAAAAAATATCATTCGTAATTTAGGCTTTCTTCATGATGTTGCCTTTTCTTGAGCATTTTAAAGGTGAACAGCACTCAACACAGAGAAACTTTTAGCGAATTCGTTTTCAAACTGAGTTAGTGCCACACTGACTCTGTAATAAAAAAACGTTTTCAGTTTCACGAATGCCTTGGTTTGTTGGTGTGCGTTATATAGTCCTATATTTATATATGCGACGACAAATGTACAGTGTCGACGTCTGGTGGCGATATTAGTGCTTGGGGGTAAATTATTCTCTATCAGATTAGAAGGGCCAAGTGCAGTGTAAAAATATAAATGTTTGAATGAAAATTTTTTACTTCATATTGTTTGATTACCTAACACATGTAGTCCTGGCACTCACTTAACCATTTGTCGATGCATTTCCTGTTTGTTTTTAAAAATAATTACTGTTATAATATAAAATCATCATTGGACACAGTTTTCCTTCAATGTGTTTCCGTGATATCGATAAAAAAAAAAGGAAAAGCAGCAGGTTTTCCATTTTCATAGTCTTTATTTTTAGATTTTCCAAAACAATACAACTTGACAGTTCAGTATAGTTGTATTGGTGAACCCGAGTGCCAACCCGTGAAACATCTCAGTACGAAACTAACAACTTTCGGGCGAGCCTAGTGCGACACTATGTTGAAACTGAGTGGATAAAAACACGTTTTGACAGCAGTTAGTGTGGCACTGGGGTTGAAGCTGAACAATTCGCTATTTATTTTTGCAACTCGCCAAGCGGCCGCCATAGTAATCAAGTTGACAAACCTCAAAGCATCGGACAAATCATGATCAGAATTGAGGTCAACAAGATGCATTAATTACATGATTTAGATATATAAATCTAATGCAAATGGTGTGCAAGCATGATTCTTACAAATATTTGTATGTGTTATAATCCAGAAAAGTTTTGAATACGTACCAAATAATCAGGAATTCGAATCAAGTTTCGAGGCTTGATTCATATTCCGAGCGGTAGATGTTTGAACACTCTGTTTTCAGGCGAAGACAGTAATAGTTCACAAATTAGGGTTCAAGGGCAGTCCAATTCTGGCGCAATAATATAAAAAGACCTAACACCATTTGCAAACATATGTATGTAAGCTCTTTCCTTGCCAAACATAGGTTGCAGGCGTAAACAAACGAGAGCGAAATTGATTTTCATGGTCAGGTTTTCGCAATATCGCAATATCGAAACCGGATTCCTGAAGTAACAGATTTAACTCTATTATATACAGTATATTTTATTATAGTATTTTTGAAAATATTTCAAAAATGACTTTTTTCAAGAAAAAAAAGTAATATTACAAAGATAATTGGTTATTATGAGTACAATGGAGTGAAAATCGTGGGTTTTGAAAATTTCTAATTGAAAGCTCACCAGGAATTATTTAAGGTGAAGGTGGAAGCTAGCCACAAATGGCTGCCACAATGGCGCTCATTTCTTTCATCTACCTCCCTCACCCCTCACCCGAAAATCAATAATTTTGCGAAACAGTGTGAAGAAAATGATCGTTTTCGCACACTTCCCATCAAGTAATATCAAACGAACTCTAATCGATCACTCACAAGATATTAAATTTTCATCTGCCGTCGCACTGTATAGTGAAAAACATCGGAAAACTCGAGCTAGTGCTCTTAAAGTTAAATTTTCATTTTTCAATTTTCGGCAATGGTTTTGTTTGTATTGGTGAAAGCATCGTTATTTCTTCGACACTGATGCCAGACAACATCATCGAAACAACTATAAAAACCACTCAATGAAATGTTATTCATGAGTTTCATGTCATGAAAATCAATAGAATAAAATTGTGTTGATATCAATACAATTATTATTTTTTCGTGTAATGGGTCTATAATGTAAGTTTTAGCAACTTTAACATTGGGTAAGAAAATTGTATTTCAGAGCTCGTAACACCGCCACGGCTGCCTATGGTTTAAAAAACAGTAAACGGAACAGTATTACATTCAATCAAAATGCCTCGGCCAACGAAGAGAAGGGTTAAGGCTCTCCAACTTGAACATGTGCAATAAGATCAACGAAGGAAAATATTAACGAATTATCAACATCGAGTTACTATGCGGAAGAACTTGTATATATGTATATATATATAAATATATATATATATATATATATATATATATATATATATATATATATTTGTATTTGCAATTGTTCATCGGAACATATCGTTCATACATTTTGCTTTAGTATTGAATTGTTATTTTTTTTCAAATGTATTCAAAGACTCGTGTCAATGAAGCGCCACACAGTCTGATAAGTGAATTGATCTATTTACGTGTGCTTTGCTCTTCTCTCACAAACACTATTACCCCATTTTTAACACGTGGGTTTACCTATACTACGACAATGGCTACCTTCCACCTTCACCTTAAAATGATATTGCAGCGGAATTAGAAAATATAGGAGTTAGGTGTCGAAGAACAATTTCTAGAGCGTTCAGAGAGCTTCAATTTAATTTATAGAAAAGAATTAAGTTTTTGAATGCATTTTCGGGATACAAATATTAAAAACAACTTGAAAACCACTGACTGTTAAGTTTTCTACTCTCAAAATGTTTCTTAAATCTGCCACTTTAGATGTTTTATATAAAATATGAAAAATTAAAAGTATAATTTTTTCTCATTTTTCAAATGGAAGCAAAAGAATCGTCTTACGTAACGTACTTTTTGATGTACAGTCAATTTTGTCAATCAAGTTTCCGTAATTATCGATTGATTGTATTTGCATTACTTTTCATGGTTTCGAGACCATTTATGGAAAAAGAGGAAAATTTGATTGTTTGGACCATTTAAAATCATAACTCAAAAACGGCAGGAATCACATTTCTGATTTTAAGATATCTTATGTAAAAAACCTCGTTTTCAAGAAAAAAAAATATATAAAATTATAGCGCTCTTGGTCCCGAAACCATGAAAATTATAGAAAAAAAAACAAATACAATCGATAATTACGAAGACGAAATCCAGTTGCTTTGCGGGTATAATGTTTTTTCAAAAACTCTAGCTAATTTAATTTGATATATCGATCATCTAAATCGGTCCAGAAGTTCAAAAGTAATGTTTTTTTTAAATTGCATTTTTACTGTTCGGAATATGAGTCAGCAACAATACCTGAATTTTTTTTGGTTTTTTTTTATTTTATTTTTTATCATGAATATGTATTTAAAAAATAATTTTACTGTAGGCTTAAAGGCATTTTTGCAACCAAAAATCTAATTAATTTCGCGAAACAGTACCGTTTAGAGAAATGTTTAATGGCTTGATCGATTCTCTCTTCATCAATTTTCTTTTTTTCTCTCTCTCTATTATTGTGACATTCAACACATTTCGGCTGGTTCGTCACTTTTATTTCCATTTTTAGAAGAATGTCGGGAGTGAGAACTCTTTAGTTAATAACTCAGCTACAAAAACGTTCCAATTTGAGTTTGTTATAGAAACCGATAGATGGGATTCTGATCTATCATCCACATTGTCAACTTCAGCTGGGAATGTGTTTGCAGTTGAGTTATGACCAAAAAAAAAATGGTGAAAGGAGAAAATCGATCAAGTATGGAACGATTGGAGTGATTTTCGCATTGTTTTTTGATTTGTATATGTAAATTTACATTTTTGTATATGTAAATTTAAAATGTGTGTTGATTTTTTTCACTCGTTTTTTTTTTTTGTTATGGAATATATTCATTTCATTAGGTAAAACAGGGTACTTTTGGATACCCCAAAAATACCCATATTTACCCATTTAGGAACAAAAGTCATTTTTTGTTTTTCTAAAAAATAAATCAACGATACTGAAATGGCAAAATGGTCTACTAATTACCTACTTTTACGTAGTACTGACTGGAATACCGAAAAGTTTGAAAAAACTTTTAATATTGGAATACATTGGTTTCAAATGTGAGTGTTGTTTTTTCGCGCCCATCAGCGTTCTTTGCACCACTCAAAGTAATTCGAATAGCTGAAACCTTAAAAAAAACCTTCGAAAGAAGTTATAGATCAAATTAGGTACACAACTAAGTTCCCGCTGTATGGCAATCTTAGGCAACAACCCGTTTTGACAAATTAGAGACTTTTTTTTGGCGTCATATACTCTCGGTTGTGTGAAAATTGGTTGATTTTATGCCATATAATCTCCATTTGCGGGAAGTGTTGATTCTCTGCTTTGATTCCAAGTAATCGGCAGCTAAAGCTCAATACCAAAAATTGTCGCCCGATCAGGATTCGGCAGATTCTGTCCTTGAAGCTTCAAGATAATATTCTCCAATAGCGATCGGCCAGGTGAAAAAAAAACTACTTATATTTTCATATACACCCCTGTGTCGGAATCCGATCGAATTTGAAATTCAATCGAATTTCGCGACTCGATCGAAAACAACGAATCCTGTAATCCGTACAACTCAAATACAATCGACATGTGCAAAAGTGGCAATCTTGGCTTGACGCAAAACAAACGTCAAACTAATTTATCCGTATATGTGAAGCAATCTACGAGTACTTTCTACCAGATTAAAGCAGTTTTAAATTTTTGAAACTTGAATGAAAATTAGTACTTGATGTTATTTTAATACTTTGAACACGTAGTTCACCCTCGCCTAATTTTTTGTTTATAAAGTTCCTAGCATTTCAACTACAATATCAACAATAATATCAAATCTTTATCAGAAAAAAAGCTTTTCTTCCAAGATTATTTCACCACTTGCAGAAAATCTGTTGCTCTGTTTCATACAACACTTATTTGATACGGGAATGGATTGAAAGCCACGAAAAAACATTTTTTCCCCACTAGAAGATTATTTGTTTATCCCTGGGTCATGCGGAGTCAATAAAATTTATTTTTCAAGTGCATTTTGCTAGAAAAATCAATTTCTTGCACCTTTTTTGCACTTTTTTAACCGAATCGAATTAAAATAAATGTTGTAATTTGTGTAATTCGTATGTTTTAGTTGTTTTAATGAAAGAAAAAAGTTCAAATAATATAATTTTATCGTTCAGAATAATAAACACCCAACATTTGGCGAGAAATAAAATTGAATTATAATTAAGTTTATATATATTTAGAAATCAATAATACTGAAATTTCAGTATCTGCCAAAATGTCAGATGGACCCTCATGATTTGAAACGCTAGCATTAATTGATGAAAAAATGTAGTTCGTTGATTTTTAAATTTCACCTTTAGTAGCAATACTTTCTCTATATAGTGGATTATTAAAAGAAAAGTAACACTTTTTCCCCCTCCTGATTATTGGATCTCTTTTGACATTTCTATTGGATTCTTTTTGACAACCAATTTGATTCTATCCGCATGACCCTGGTTTATCTCATTCATGAAATGTTTCAGCTTCCTGTGGTTTTTCTGATAAACAGCATATATATCAATATTACAGATGAATTGGAAAAAATACATTAAATTGAAATTTCCGTAGACTCACATGGCTTCAAAACAACTTTATGACCATTTTTCAAGCGCTGGCGATGAAAATTTACAGTTCCTATACAATTAGTAGGCTTCCATGTATATTACGAATCAAAGAATTCTACAAAATCATGTTATATTCGTTCAAAAATTTGTAAATTTCTTCTTTGTGCCGTAATTTTAAATCCGGACATTTTGTTATTCATGATTTGAAATCCGGAAACTTTTGCTTTTCATACTGGACACATTTATGCTACTTCTTCAATAAGAAATTTCATCGTTTACATTGATCCGATCCGTCATCTTCTGAATTTACTTTTTATTATTAACATGGGTTTGTGAAACACAAATGTTTGTTTTGATTTTTGCCATTTTTTTATGTCAACAGCTATGTACAATTCTTGACACTACACCGAATTGATACAATAATAACTATCAGTCACATTAATGCAACATACAAAAGATGTTATGGTTATGGTATGATATTGAATATAATAAAAAAGTGCCCCGATTCAAAACCATTACGGTGTGCACAACCACTCTGACGATACCATCAACATCGTCAAATTCATAATAACTATGTTAATCAATAATATTGAAGTTATGATTATGCTTTGGCCTTATAAATTTAATACAGATGTCAATAAAAAAAAATTCGATAAAAAAACAAATATGAAAATTTTTTTCAGCCTAAAAACACAGATTTTATTATGGCAACTGTGGTGTGGATATTGATTTATTTAAATAATGGTCAAGTAAGAAATGTACGTTTCAAGTATTTTTAGCTGAAGGTTTAAAAGTTCTAATATGCCGTCCGGCGTGCAATTCTGAAGGGAGTACGCACTGACCCGAATCAAATGTGGACGGCGACTCCATACATCCAAAGACGCAAATGTGGCCTCCTTTGTTTTGTTTTTATTTCGTGCGTTCAAATACGTCACGATTGTGTGATGGATGGGCACAACATATTTGAGATTTGTCACAAGGAGACCAAGGAGTGTTGAATTATAGAGGCTTTAAACTTTTCAATTCGTATTCCAACAGACGCAGTGCTAAATTATGCAACAAAAAAAATGTGTCAGAAAACTTATTTGCCTGTTTACTTACAAGTTTCGTTGTAAACATGCCGCTGACAGTGGTTAAGGGAGGTCGCATCGAATTGGGAATGCAAACAAACGTCTTTCCATGTGTCACATTTTTGCACTGGGAAATATAAATTGCGAAAATCGATTTAGTGTGTCTCACTACTGGACGGAGAGTTGAGATATTGGTTACATTAGTGGTAAAGCGGGACATACGAGCAACGAGTCAACGACCTAACAAAATGGCTGATGTTCAGTTCCAGCTTGATTACAATAAGTTTGTTTGCTAGACTGGAATCCCGCTAAACATAAAGCTCGAATGAGACTAAGCGAATATATGCTTAAGTTGAAAGAAGTATTCAAAACTGATTCTAAAAACTACGACTTTCCAAAATTTAGAACGAACTGATCTATTCGCAATAGTTATTATTAGGTGGAAGAATTGAGAGACGTTATTTTAGACCAAATAAATAGTCAGATAAGTAAGATATGAACCCATGAAGTGACAATAATTAGGAAGAAGTGATAGCCTATGTTAGACTATTTCTTGGTGAAAATTGGCCTGTTTCGGTCAGCGTTAAATCGTATGACCAGGATGTATTTCTAGTGCCTCATTCCCGGTCCCCTAAAAATAGACATAATCACAGAAAATTACTCACTTGCAAAGCGCGGATCGCTGGCGGTGGACCCGTACCAACCGGCGGCCGAGTTCCGCATGTCCGTGTAGTGGCCGGCGAGCGAGAGGTTGTCCGTGGGGCCACAGTAGCTCTGCACACCCGGGCTGTGGTACAGCGGACCCATTGCGTACGGATTGGCCATATTGCTGGCGGCAGCTGCTGCAGCCGACGTGTTGGAACCGAGAGCACTTGGCGAGTTGACGCTGCTCCCGCCGCTGGAATTGGATCTACGCGTTAGTCGTTTTCGCATATAACAATGGTGGGCGGAGTGAAGTGTGGAAAATACGGAAAACAGAAATGACAAACGATACACAAGTATATTTGCGTTAGAAACGTGAAAGGTAACGTTATTGGGTGTAAGATTTTGCAAGGGTGGTTCTGCTAACCTATAAGGAGACGGCGGATTGGCGCTAAGTTCCAGCTTGCGGTACTCTTCGATTGGACTCAGTATGTCTGTGACGCTGAAAGGCGTCGAGTGGCTATGCAACGAGTTATGCTGAAGGTTCTGCAAGTGCTGTAAACTGGTCAAATGGTGATGATGGTGGTTTCCTTTCGGCGATAAGCTCATAACCAAATCAACACCATTTAAATCGGGCAACAGTCCATGCTCTTGCTCAGAATCTTCTGGATACACTCCAGATACACTGGAAAGTGTGGTTGACATGTACTGAGCCTAATTAGTGAACACAGGAGCACACTTCCAAACACCGATAAACTTTTTTTCTGTTTTTACCATGCACTTCGTATTATACGTACAATGTTTTGTTGTTTGTAGAAACGAACCACCTTGTCATGCCTCAGAGCGTCCTGATCAAAAGTTACTGGAACACACCTTAAGGATATATCGACTGTCACGGACACTTTAGACACTGGTCGACCTTGGCTTAATAATCCTCGTAACTAGGGCAATTGTTCAAACGCCAATCGAGAGTGTGTTCCGGGGAGCATAACACAGGCAAACACTAGTCACGAGTATTCTCGCTGTTGGCCAAAGTATCAATCGAGGATGCTATCGTGATAATAAATGGTCAAATACACCAGACACCGCACTCTTGCCCGGGAAAGCTACGATAACTCAGTACTTGAACTTAAGTCTTCCACTCGAGAAAGTCTCCCGCGCGTATGACGACCGGATCACTCTTTAGCTTGGCAATTGCAATCTAGTGGCAATAATAACAATAAATGATCGATTGATGGATAATAATGGACCACTTTGGGACACTACACCACGACACGCGCGCGCGCCACGTTGAACAAGAGACAACGCTAAATTCACAGTGTTTCACGACAACTTCAAGGTTCATCGAGAACAGAACAGAACATACTTGGCACTGGCGCTGGGAACTTGGAATCTCGGATTGTAACAACACACTCCGCCACACTGTGAGAGAGCGCGAGGATACTCCACTCGACACGGATCCGTCAAATGTATTAAGAGGTCTACAATATACTGACGAGTATGCTTTTTACCATTGCATCTGATAGCTCTCTAAAAACGCTATGCCGCGCACTTAAAGGGAATCAAAGAAAAACACAAGCCACTGCTGCTCATTCCAATACATTCACAGCCTCCTGCTCTGACACACAGCTTCTCTGGCGGGAGTGAATGAAACCTCATAATAATGATTTTCTCTCCGCCAGATGATTTATAACTGAAAACCAATACAACCCCATCCGGAATGTGATCTTCCCGGTCAAACATTTGTTCTCTTTTCGTCCTTCATCGGGCAATTAGTTTGCGTTTCATTCGCTCCTGCAATGCCCAAATCGCCGCTGGAATCCATTGCGCCTGTATTCACACACTATCATCACTCCGGCCACACCCCTCGCAACACCAGCCGTACTCTTTCATCGCTCATGCCAGGATGATCTCTCCCTCTTTCTCCCTCGTTCATTCCAATTCTCACCTGAGTCGGTGGCATTCGCTTCGCTCGCATATTGCAACTCACACACAAACTGCTCTCCCGCTCGCATGCAACCCAAACTCTCTCCCTCTTAACGTTCTCTCTCAACTCTTATTAACCATCCGATTGGTTTTCGAGTGTCCTTATAAAGACACTCGAGAGGCGTGTCTTTTCAATGACAACTATCCAACCAAAAATTGTTATTGTGTTATGTGTTCGCTCTTTTCTCTGTTCTATGCTCTCTAATGCCGCAATTCCGCATCCTACTCCGACAGGCACACACCGCACACGGATTCTGTGCAGTACAGAGGGAAGCCCACTACACACTATTGTCTTGGGCCTATTTCGCCGGCGCTGTTCGCCATCCCGCTCGCTCGCTCGCGCCAGGAGTGGATTCTGTGTGATCTCAATGATGATTCGATTTATGCGACTGTGAAGAGTGAAATATGTGTGCAGTAACAATTTTTCAAGAGTGTGTAAGTGGAGTAATACAATAAAGCTCTCCCCCGCCGTGACTGAAGAGCACCACACATTTGTGAAAGAGAACGCGACTCGAGCAGCAAGAAGTAGGTGCGAGTAAGAAGAAGCTTATTTTGCAATTCTTTACGCTCACTCATCTCTATTGTTTTCCTTTCCCCATAGTGCGACTTTAGTTGTGCAAAGGACGAATAAAAGCTGCTGACTTTCACAACACACTTCTTCCGTCAAAAATAAGAAACGCAAGTTATCGATTTTTCCAGAAGGGGGTCTAGAAGTAGGTGCCGCATTGCACCGCCAATGTTCTAATTGTTTTTAGTTTTTTTTTTTACTTTTCACCATTTATTTGGTGGAACATCTTGGTCCTCGTTAGACGAGGTGCTGCTGACTCGTCGTCAGGTCATCACGACCGTCTGTCGGTCACGCGGTGAAAGTGAAAAAGGACACTTAAGTGGATACTCCACACGCAAGCCTCATTCATATTATTGTGAACGTGGTTCTACAGACAGCGCGAGGTATTCGACGCTATGTGTATAACTAACATGATAGACGTTCTGAGCTCCGTGTAATGAGTGCTAAGGGAGGCACACAAGTTTGTTTTAGCAGCATCAACTCACACACAAAAAAAACATCAGCGCCAAGGCTTGTTCACTATCCCACCGCCGAACCGGTTCGTGTCCTTTCCTCCATCACCTTCCGCTTCCTATGGTTTTTGGTCATAGAAATTTACTTCTCAACGGGAATTGCTGCAGCACCGGAAATATTTCTCGGGCGATGGCTATTGGGCAAAGATGGAAGGAAGCACCGGATGACCGGCGATCGGGCAATAAGATATGAACGAAAACTAGGTGTCAATAAAGTACGCTTGAGCGTGGTCTAGCGAGCTTTGGAGTGGCCACTCTTTCTCGTCGTTGAACGCAGCGGAGAGAACACCGCCGCCGCCGCACGGCTTCAGAAGTCGGGGTTTTTTTTGTCGATGCTCCATACAACGTTTTACGGTGCTTTCAACGCGTTGCCTATGGATACTAGAAAGTTGGTACAACGTAAGCAGCAGCAGCAGCAGCTTTTTTCAATAATGGCTTCATTATGGGAGATTTAGCAGGCGTTTCATTTTCGGCGAAAGGAATATCAAGGATGCTACATTTGGATATTAGCATCAAAGCTTTTCGTGTACCGTGTTTTCGAATTCAGTTCTCTCGTTCCGTTGAGCATTGTTTCTCAACATGGCTAATTTGAGTTGAATTTTGTGTTTGTTTTGGGCTGACTTACGTTATGTCTTGGACAGTATATTCTGAGCATTCACAATATTGAGATTACATTTTCCAATTCTTTTTCAAGATTGATATTCCGTTCTTGTGATTAATATAGATATACCGGGCTGTCGGATAGTTCGTACCATAACTGACGATGACAATATCGAGACATTGAACAAAAATAATCTCCGGTACACGACACGCGAAATGATGGATTAATTATAACACATCAATAGTTACCCATATCCATTTGAAAAGATTAAAAGTCATATCGATCGTCATTTTACATGTTTTCGTTAGCTGTTAACAACATCCAATTCAAAATATCAGAGATTTCATGCAGCTACATCCACAGTTTAGATATCTGTGAATACGCAATGTGTCATGCAAGTTACCATTCACGAATATATAATCTGGATGATTCAAATAACGGGTATTTCAATAGGGACGCTACAAAAGTAGACCGATAAGGACAGCAAACGACACCATATTTTTTCCCACTCTCTTGACATTTCTCTTCAGTAAGGTTTGCCATTTCATAATGGAAAAATATACGATCCAACAACGAGTCGAGATTATTAAAATTTACTTCCGAAGTTCGGAGTCAATGGCCTCAACTTTAAGAGCGCTACGTCCAATTTATGGTCGTCATAATCTTCCTGCCAGATCAACAGTTGAGCGTCTAGTACAAAACAGTACTAAACGCTCAATTGTACAGTACAAAACAGTACAAAATGTTCCCGTGCCAGTGAGGCAAAGAAGTGCCCGTAGTGTCGAGAATATTGCTGCCGTCAGCGCACCAATTGAGGAAGACCCAAATCAGTCTCTCACACGTCGTTCTCAAGCGTTGGGTATCTCTGTGATGTTGTTGTGGCGAATTTTGCGAAAAGATCTTGGCCTCTATCCTTACAAGATCAAATTGACGCAAGAACTGAAGCCGCTTGACCACCAGAAGCCTCGTATGTTCGTGAATTGGGCTGAGCAACAACTTGAAAATGATCCGGGTTTTCATCGAAAAACCACCTCAGCGATGAGGCTCATGTCTCGCTGAATTGCTTCGTCAGTAAGCAAAATATGCGTTATTGGCCAGGCAGCAATCCACACGTACCCCATGAGTCACCATTGCATCCCGAAAAAATTACGGTTTGGTGCGGTTTATGGTCCGGCGTCGTCATTGGGCCGTACTTCTTCCGTGATGATCAAGACCGGCCCGTTACTGTGAATGGGAATCGCTACCGCTCAATGATAACCGAATATTTTTGACCCGAATTGGATGATATGGACTTGGACAATATGTGGACGGCGCCACAAGCCACCAGGCTAATTTAACAATCGATTTATTGAAAACCAAGTTTGGTGAGCCTGTTATCTCACGAAATGGCCCAGTCGCCTCGGTCGTGCGTTTTGACGCCGTTAGACTATTTCCTGTGAGGCTACGTCCGGTCTATGGTCTATGCCAACAAGCCAGCGACGATTGATGAACTTCGTACGAATATCGAACGTGAAATTGCAGAAGTATCGGTCGATTTATTCTTGAGAACCGTCCATAATTGGGTTCAGTGTCTGGACTCCTGCAAGCGTGCCCGTGGTGGCCATGCAAAATAAATCGAGTTCCATACATGATGGCATCAAATGTACTTTCACATGAATAAAGAATTTCATTGATATCCAAAACCTTTTTTGTTTTATTTGAAAAAAACTTTTGTAGCTTATTTATATTTTCTTATTGAAAAACCCGTTGGAACACATATCTGCTGTTGAATTTCCGATCGCTGCTACATTCGCCCCAACGACTTCACTTTAACTAGTTTCAGTCACGCTGGGTTGGGTAACTCAGTTCATGGCCTACCCTCCGGTATTGTTGATTGCTTGGAATCTAGGCGCTTATTTATTTATTTTTTTCCCAAAATATATGTTTTATTAAGGCACATGTGGCGTTACCCTGACGGGCCGGGAGTCCAATATTTTGACAATTTTTGTCTTACAACTATGTTAGTAATATGTAACCGATTACTCGCGGTTGGCTCGAGGTTAGTATTACAAAGATTCTCATAATTGGGATGTTGCAGTCTCCAGTACTATGTATGTGTGGCCGACACGGGATACTTCCTATTGGGGTGCAACTGACCATTGATCAGCGACGCCCCCTAGTATGTACCTCATATCAATCGCGGTGCATCTCTCTTGACTCGAGGAATCCAGGGTAGAATGGTCACTGGGCGGTACAATCTTCAGCTCGTGTAGAGTTGTCATGAGCGGTACAACCTTCGGCTCTTGTTGAATGATCAGTGGGCTGCACAACCTTCGACCTGTGTATCTGTAAAGAGTATGTGTATGTATTGCCGCGACTAAGTAAAAAGTTTATCGATTGGATAGGAGGGATATGATACAGGGATACAACAGAGGAAACATCATTAAACGTTGACATCGGCGTTTCTGAGGAACAGGTATAGATGAAGCAGAAGATCAGGATCACGGCTACCTAAGATATCCAGGGCGCGAATATCCGATTGTCTGCCTAGTGCCCTCAGTGCTCTGGAAAGCAGAGAGCGGGCAGCATGGAACCGGATACACGACCAGACAACATGCTTGATGTCGTGGTAGCCATAGCCAAGATGCGCGTTTAGGTTGTAGTGATTGGACATAAGCCGAGATATCACCCGAATGAAACCACGACCTATATTCAACCGCAAGGCGCTTATATCAATGTATAACAGGTGAAGCAACATCATCACTTCAATAAGAAGGGTATTACGGTTTGTGGAGCGGGGGTTGTTTGTTTTGTTATTGCTAGGATATGCCATTTTTGCATTTTCATATGCGAGAGTCGTGGAAATGAGAATGAAATTCTACAAAATCATCCCTTCTTTTTCACATAAATTCGCGAGAGTCGAACATAGTAGGCATCGTTCGAATAAGCATCGTAGCAGTTTGTAGAGAGCCGCCGGCAGCGTGCTGATGCTGTTTTTAAACAATACCGACAGCAATTCCCATATGGCTGAAAGTGCATTTCATATGATTGTTTCACCTGGTATATATAGAGGCGCCTTGCTTGGAAGCAGGTCACTGCCTTCGTTTTACCTTATACGTAACGTGGTATGACGAACAACTGGCACAAAAACTTTGTCGTAGTCTGCCCCATAATGTTGACTGAATCCCTGTATTGTGGGTTGAACTTTCGCCCTGCTTCCATTTGAACCCCCATTTGCATTCGATGGTGCGTCTAACAGCATGCCGCGATGGGCAACATGTGGATGATGGTTTCCGGAATAAATCTCCCCAGAAAACAACTCCTACAGAAACAACCACTCAGAAAAAGTGTAGTAGGCTATAAATATTGTGGTGTGGGAAAAAAACATCATGGGTATAAGACGGTCTGTGATACCGTATGCGTGATACAGTATCCAAACCAAAATACCTATAACTGACCGGGAAAACGTAATGCACCAGTTAAACGTATGCCGTCCGAGCCTCGCTTAAGCTCGGACCTTGCTAGGGGTCTGGCTTCCGACGGCGGATCGGCGGTCGACTCGGATCGCATCATCTTGATGGCTTGGGCCGCTTCGGTTCCTTATCCTCATTAAATGGGGACTTCGCTCCCATTACATTGACTCCAGATATAGTGTTGTAAACGGTCGACATTTCTCTCAACCATCACATACTGCCCTTGCGCGACAGTTACGGCTCAATATGTATTGCGAATGTGACCAAGAATGCATTTCTCAGTTCCAACAGTCACATCAGGAATAAACACATAGCCGCAAACACGACCATCAATTGAACGTTTATATGTTCTCTCTTTCTGTCGAACGTACACAGAAAAGCGGTGAAAATACGTTATTTCCATTCTACCATTCGTGCTCATAACCAGTGTTGCCACACGTACAGATTTATCTAGAATGGTACAGATTTTTTCGTTATTTTTGGTACAGATTCTGTACGGTACAAAGGGCAGATTTTCGTTAAAAAGTACAGATTGGTACAGATTTTCTCCTTTTGTGAAGTTTCTTACATTTGAACAAAGCAACATTGAGGTACATGACGACTTTTACGCCGCAGTATCGCTTGGTGCTGCTGATCTTAAAAGCATTCACAATGCAATGATTGATTAGTTTCATAGGGACGAAATTCCTTACAAGGATCGTCTGAAAGGATTCGCGTCGGACGGTGCGACGTTTGTTTTGCCCCTGATCGCCAGATTGAATCGTTTGTTCCAGGCTGAAAAACCTGCATTCACGATGCTACATGAAGAGTTGAAAGATTTTTATTTGATCATTCTCAGATATTAGTGAGGCGTTCGAGGCATTTTTCATAGCGTGGCACGAGTTTTTCTATTCCGAGCGCGAAGTACGTAGCTGCCATACAAATGAAACACAAATTTCTGCATGAGAATCAATCAAGCAAATGAAACCAAATTTCGCATGTGAAGGTTTTAGAATGTAATAAATGTAATAAATAATCTATGATGGTTAGACTGTCCACCCCCCTCTCTAAGGAAGGCTGCCATACAAACGAAATACAAACTTCTGCATAACACAAGAACTAATGAAGCACAATTTGGGATGTGAGGGTTTTTGGGTAGGAGAAATGTTTCTATGATGGTATGACACCCCTTTATGGGATATCCCATAAAAATTTTACACATATTTCAACCGAACATGTTCCAACCAAACACGACAACTGAAATTTTTCCGATAACTCTGATCGAAAAAGGGAAAATTCGGAAAATAAAATTCCCATATGTTCTACAATTAAATAGTGACAAGTGCTGTTAGTTCATTTGCGAAATTGATCTTTGTTCGAAACTGGAAATGGATTTTGATGTGATGATACGCACTCCCATATCTTCTTCTACCTATACCAAAAAAAAAGGATCGCCGGATGTTGATAGGAGCAGAACTCGAGAAAGGAATTGTCCGATTTAGAGCAGTCTGTATTCTATCATATTTTCTGTATAAAACATTAATTCCATGTAATGGAGAAACATGTTATTTGCAAGTGGATGAGAAATCTTGAGCGAGAATTGTGTCTGAAAATAATCTTATATAGGGTTGGGGAAAAAGAAATGTCGTATTTCTGATCGAAATTTGACGCTTTATTTAACATACTTCAAATTATCCACTTTAAGTCAAATATGCGCCGTTTTGTTCGCAAACTTGTTGCCATTTAGAAGGCAACTTCATTGTCCCCCCCTTAAAAAAAACGCCCCTGTTTATTTGCTAAAAACTCAGACAGCCACTTTTCGCAAGCCTCTTTTGAGACCAACTTAGTATCACCAAGAGCGTTTTGCATGGACCGGAAAATATGATAATCACTTGGAGCCCGGTCCGGACTATACGTTGCGTGCAATAGGACATCCCATCCGAGCTCCCGTAGCTTCTGGTGGGTCATCAAAGATGTGTGAGGCCGAGCGTTGACCTGGTGGAAAACAACACCATTCATATTGATTATTTCTGGCCGCTTCTGGTCAATCGCCTGCTTCAAACGTTCAAGCTGCTCACAGTAGAGAACCGAGTTGAGGGTCTGGCCATAGTTGAGCAGCTCATAGTGGATGATTCCCTTCCAATCCCACCAAACACTCAAAACCTTCCTGGCCGTCAATCCGGGCTTGGCGGTGTTTTGGGCCGGCTCACCGCGTTTCGACCACAACTTTTTTCGCTTTAGGTTGTCGTACGTGATCCACTTTTCATCACCATCACCTTTTTCAAACATGGGTCATGTTCGTTCCGTTTCAGCAGTGCATCGCAGGCGTTGATTCGGTCTAAAAGATTTTTTTGCGTCAACTCGTGTGGCACCCATACATCCAGTTTTTTTTTGGAATCCAATCTTCTGCAAATGGTCCCAAACGGTTTTATGGTCAATACCCAGTTCCTGGCCAATCGAGCGAGTGCTCACATGCCGGTCTACTTGGATGATTTCAACGATTTTATCGGTTTCCACGACGATTGGCCTACCGGTACAGGGTGTATCTTCAATAGCCACTACACCAGAACGAAATCGATCAAACCAACGCTATGCTGTGCGAATCGTTACAGTATCGGGTCCATAAACTACACGATTTTTTTTCGGCCGTAAGAACGTAAAATATGGCGAATTTCTTGCTTGGTGGACTCCATCTTTGACGCGCTATAACTTGAGACTGAAAAGGACAATCACAACACTGTCAAAACGACACTTGTTTGGCACAGCTTGTCGTCTTTAAATAGCCGTATAGTATGACTCGAGGCGATAAGTACAACACAAGATATGTTTAATATACGACATTTCTTTTTCCCCAACCCAATACAACCCTGCAACAACAACATCTAAAACATTAACTGGACAGTTCAAATTCGCACACCTGGTATTGTAAGTTGATTTTGAATGCCTTTGAACAAAATACGCCACAGTCGTTGTCGACCACGTATTAGGAAAACGCCTTGCTATTGAAAGTGTTATAATTGAGGGGCTTAGAATGAAAGGGGTGTAAGTGGTTTGATCGTTTTCTCTACATCGACTCTTTCTTTTGGTCATAACTTAGCTGCCAATTCGCGACTACGAAGCTGAATTTGACATTTGATTTAACGTTTTTAGCAGAAATTTTCGTAATGGTGAGTATGTATCGAAAGAACTATCCTCTAGGATGCTAATTTAGTTAAATCACATAAATTTACTGCAGGGGAAAACGTTTTCTTACCGCATCCAAAGGCCACTGTCTTTACTTGTGAAAAAGTAAACAAACTTTCAGGATACTAAATTTTAATAAAAATTAATAATTGTGTGCAAAATTTATCTTCCAAACGGTTGGAAAATGAATTTTCCTTATGCAGTGAAAAAAAACTTTGCTGTAGCTTAAGCTGAATTTAACTTATAAGTGTTTTTCTGTGACCTTGTTTCATGCATTATCAGGAGCCATCAGTCGGAGAAAATGAAACCTGCTACGTGGCTGTGGAGTTTGCGGATGTGTTCGATTACGCTGCGGGTGGAAGCCGTTTAGTCGTCGAAGGCGAAAGAGTATTAAAAGCTGGACATCTTTTAAAAGTTGGTGTTGAAGAAGTTCACGATGAAGGCTTCAGTATTTTCTCGTCCTGCCTCCAGTAATCATCTCCAAGCTCGGAACCCCATACAATAAAAATTGGTACGAAAATCTCCTTCTCCAAATGGTTGTTTTCGTGTTCCTGTAAAGCTGGCAAAGGGAAGTGCAAACACGTCATGGCTGTTTTGTATCATTTGCTTAAGTATGTTTTATTTTATTTCTTTATCATCGCACATTTTGCACCAAGTTGGACTGCTTCACACTTTTTCAAAAGTGCGAAAATGTGAATGTGAATACTTGGAGAGTAGAAGTTCGACACGGTGAAATGGAGGCTACAAATACGGGAGGTTTTTGTAGGTTCTATCTTTAGCCGTAGTCGTTGGATCCAGTCTAGATACCGCGATTTGTCCGTTTTCGGAGGGAAGGCATGAAAAGAAATTCCGGGGCGATATCTCTGCTTACATCCGGGGACGACACAAACAATACGGCTTTTGAATTTTGCAGATTGTTCGGAGTCAGCCTCAAGCAAATTTCGTCCGACTTGCATATTCTCCGGGCAATTTGCGCAGCTTTCGACGTCCATATTTCACACGTTCTAAGGAAAATATTTCGAAAAATATTAGAGCACTGTTTGAATAGAAGCCAGATCTTTGTATTTTAGGTATTTTATGAACACTAAGCGGATATTTTTATATCAAATTTCATTAATTCGGTTTACCTCTCTCGCAGGTAGATTGACAGAGGGTGTACTTCAACGGCTTTTTTTCACTACTAAATGACAATAAATTTTCGTTCGGAGCATCGAAACAGCTAAGAAAAACTATTTTTCAACAATTTACACTAATTGTAAAATAAACACGGTACAAGTTTTCGAGAAATCAGTATATTAATTATAGAGAAAATATGCAACGGTTTGTTTACATATTTTTCACTCACACGCGAAACTTTCATAGGTGGCGACACCGTACCTTCGATGACTCGAATACATTCCCAGCTGTATTTGACAATGTGGAAGATAGGTCAGAACCTCACCTATCAGATTATATAGCAAACTTAAATTGGAACGTTTTTGCAATTGAGTTATTAACTAAAGAAAAAGTTGATGAAGAGAAATCGATCAAGTCACTTACACCCCTTGCATTCTAAGCCCCTCAATTATATAATTCGAAGAGATTGTTGGGGTGTATCCAAAGTCCCGCAAATTCATCAAGAAATTGCTTAGCAATAAAAAATTTAACAATAAGCTCAAAATTGGACAATTTTCGTAACGTGATCGATGTTCGGTTTTTAAATTGGTACCCCTTATATGTTCCCGAAAACATACTCCTACGTCAAAATATCTTTATCAGTTTCGTTTAACAGTCTTAATTTGAAACCAATTCACCAAATACAAATCGATAAAAAAAATCGGATGCGGCGGATTTGAATTAGAACAAACTGATAAATATAAAAACATACGTAATGCAATTTTCATTATACAGTGGCAGACAATGATCAGAGAGATCATATACATGGAGCTGTAAAAAGAACAAGATCATTAATAATAAAAGCAACATAATCGATGTCAATGAACAAGGAAAAGGATGAGCAGTGCCTCTTTGCTGGGTAAGAGTATACTACAAGTGGGGCGCCAGCGAAGCATCCTTATTTTTATCGTCCTCATCATCGGGATACAGTCGTCATAACATATTTTGATACCATCATGCATACCAGGGAATCATCGCTCGCCGAGGCTCTCTGACCTTGTAAGTAGAGTGGCAGGCTACGGAAAAAAAACTCAAGCAAACTTCTTAAGATAAGTATTATTGACCAATCCCATCGTCCTTGCCGGATAACAACAATTCAGGAGCGAGAGAATGCACTTCAACCCGAACACCCAAACATCGGCAAAAGGGAACGGCTGATCCCATTCATCATTCTCGGCGGCACTCTAGTCCAAGAGACCGAGAGCAGGACAAATTTACACTGATGATAACGGTGATGACGAAACCGATGATGATGATGATGATAATGATGATGATGATGTTGGCAGTGGATCAGCAATTACGATGAGATCAGCAATGTTCCGCGCTGAAGTGTCGACGAAGCATGCCAATACTCCAGATTAGAGCACTCTCCTCTTTCCTCTTGTCAGTAGTCAGTCAGATTTTGTGGATTTTGTACCATTAATGAGTGCTACTCTCGTTCGCATTCTTTTAGCCAACCGCCTCGATGCCGATCTTCCTCTGGTAATAAAAAAAATAAAAAAAACCCGTTTGCACTTCACTGGAAATAGATGATGCTGCAATCTGCTAGGAGTGCTATTCACGGCTGTTATTGTTTATGGTGGATTAAACAAATATCTTCAGCGAGGCAAATGGTGATAACTTTGAATCCTTATTTTTGTAAATTAGAAACCATAACACGTGTTGTACTAGGATCGATAAGTCGTCATGAATAAGCATGGTAATTTTATTCATATACAGGTCGGACTCGAGTATCCGGAGCATTGATTTTTTTTTTCACTCCGGATAATCGAATCATAAAAAAAGAATTTTCTCTCGGTAAACGTAATATAATTATGATTTGCACTTATTTATTGAACGGTTTTATCTAGCTTGGACATGTTTGTATTTTTGTGACTTTGTAACTGTGTAACTTTGTTTGTGTCACCGTACCACATTAATACAAATTTAACCCCCTTCCTGTTGACCATTTGGTCTGGAATTTGGAACACATCTTTATCTCTGGTGTCTTTATAAAACTGCGTATTCTGTGATCTTGAAAATCCAAGATGGCGACCGGTACAAAATGGCGGATTATATATTTTCTCCAAGCCCCATAAATATGGGTATCAAATGAAAGGGATTGACTAGTAGAACACAGTTATTTATGAAAAATTCAAATCCAGAATGACCACCACCACAAGATGGCGCCATATATAGTTTTTTCAAAGCCCCATCTTATACCCATATTATCAAATGAAAGCGCTCGACTGGTAGAATAGATGGCCGCAGTTCCCAAATAAACACTTACTTTTTAATGGTTTCATTGAGCTTGCCCTGTTTGTATGTATGTTCGAGTGTTTGTAGGATTGTCCCACATTGATTGAAATTTGACCCCGTTCCTGATCACTGATTGATCTAAAATTTGGAACATACCTTTAATTCTACTGCCATTATAAACACGTTTTCCATGATCTTGAAAAATTCAATTTGGCCGCCGCTAAAAAATGACTGAATGGCTTGACTTGGAAAATACACTACATTATGAACAACATAAATTCGAAAAGGTCGCCGCCACAAAATGGACTATGTATTTTTTGCAATCCCCTCAATATTGGTATCAAATGAAATAATTTAACTAATAGAGTACAGTACATCATCAAAATATTTCGATGAAAATTAGATTTTGATTGAATTTCTGAAGATCATGGAATACGCAGTTTTATAATAGCAGTAGAATTAAGGGTATGTTCCATATTTCAGATCAATCAGTGATCAAGAACGGGATCAAATTTCAATTAATGTGGGACAATCCTACAAACACTCAAACATACATACAAACAGGGCAAGCTGAACGAAACCATTAAAAAGTAATTGTTTATTTGGGATTTTTCATGATCTACTGTGTTCTACCAGTCGAGCACATTCATTTGATACCCATATTGATGCGGTTGTGAAAAAAACTATATATGGCGCCATCTTATGGTGGCGGGCATTTTAGATTTTCATCTTTCATGAATAACTCAAGACCCTTCATTAGATACCCATATTGATGGAATTGTGAAAAAGCTATGTATGGCGCCATCTTGTTGTGGCGGCCATTTTGGATTTCCATTTTTCATAAATAACTGTGTTCTACTAGTCAAGACCTTTCATTTGACATCCATATTGATAAGGTTTTGAGAAAATATGAAATCCGCCATTTTGTAGTGGCCGCCATCTTGGATTTGCCTTTTTCATAAATAACTGTGTTCTACTAGTCCAGCCCTTTCATTTGATAACCATATTGGCTATTTAATATGAAATTATTATACAAATTATTCAAAATTTACGAAAATCAAAAATAAAACACTCCGTATAAATGAGTCTTAAATTCCATATAATCGAGTCTCCGGATAATCGAGTCCGACCTGTATTCTTATATTCATTCATTGTTCGAGTGTCTAACAATAAAACAATTTTGGAGAATGTTCAGATTTAAATTTAACAAAACACAAACATATACTTGAAAAGAGAAGATTTTTTCATGCTAGGAAAGGAGAAACATTATTATTCAACGCTGTGATGAGCGTTGAAAATTAACTAATTTGTATGAAATCAATATTGACGAATTTCATGCCAACTCAGAGCTGACAGCGCCATCTCAGATAGCAGTGCAACGGTGTTGGTGTAAAGACATTGGTCATTTAGGCAACTTCGCATACTTGAAATATAAAACAAAAATCAGACTACGTTTAGGAAAGGGCCAAAGTTTTTTTTCTTAATTTTTTACGAGAATCATAGCTCAAACGCTATAATACCCAAAGAAGAATGAAATATAGGAAATTCAAAAAAAAAATTCAAAAAATTACACTGGAAAAGAAATCATTTTGAAAATAAAAATTCATTTTTCAAATTCAATTCAAATGCAAGTATTCTAAAAAAAATGGTTGGGTTATATTTATGATATAATAAAGGTTAACGTCGGACTACTGTTGGCTTAGTAAGCATTTGTTTGTATTGATTCAAAAACTTGAATGAAACAATTTTCGAATTCAATTGAATTCAAAATATTTGCTTTATAAGTAAAAAGTTTAAACAGTTGCCATGTAATATCAATTCATACATTGTAATAGATTATGTTCTTCGTTACAAGTAAACTTGATAACCGTCCTTTTACGTTTGATATTGTGCCTAGGACTATCGAAATATGTTAACGGAAGAATTGCCGAACGATCATCGTATTTTACATTTCCTTCTGAAATTTTTACATTTCGTGTACGTAGTTCTTGAACCGCGAATTTGCTTGTTTTAGTGAACTTCAGGCACTCAGTTTCGATTTTGACATACACGTCCAACGCATATTGTTGAATCAATCGACGTTCTCGCAGCAAATCATTATCAGCATTTTGCCTAATCATCAAACGGTATGCGTAGAAATCCAGTGAGCAGAATATATGAAGGCATATCTTCCAATGCAGTCTTGAATAATCGAGCCAAAGCATTGTGTTCGTACTCGCTTTTGTAGTCCGCGTGAGGACAATACACGGAGTGCAAAAAAAAACAAAACCAAGACGATTTTACCAGGCTTCTCAGTTTAGAAGTACGTGTGACGGAAACGTATTCCGGCCGCACAAAGACAAGCGAGTACAAAAGTACTCGCAGCTTGCATATATTCGCAAAGTGATTCCCCCAGGCACCATGTTAGGGAAACATATTTCGGTGGAAACAAAAATATTACCAACTTGCACGAATTTGCAAAGCGGATTCCCTCAGGCACTTTGATTTTGAAGTCCGTGTTAGAATTTGTTCATTACTCGAGAATTAATCAAGCAAACGAAATCAAATTTGGCATGTGGAGGTTTCAGGGTGCAATAAATGGTTCTATGGTGGTTAGACACTCCTCCTCCCTCTCTTAGGGTGGGCTGTCATACAAATGAAAAACAAATATCTGCATAACTCGAAAACTAATCAGGCAAATGGAGTCAAATTTGGCATGTGAAGATTTTAGGGGGCACGAAATGTTTCTATGGTGCATAGACACTTCTCCCCCTTCTCTAAGGGGAGAAAAGAGGGGAGGGGTATGTCTTTTTTCTATCACATTTTCTGTATCAAACATTTATTCCATGTAACGGAGTACATACTTGGAATTTTTAAGTAAAAGGTAAATTTAACGGGGTCGATTAGAAGATCATTCAATGAACAGTACTGCGATTGTACTCATGAACTTGCGCTTAGTAAGAAAACGTCAATGTTTGAAGGTATTGATATAAAAAAACAAATTTTTGTACGGGACGAAGTTTGCCGGGTCAGCTAGTTATAATATAAAATTAGAGAGAGTGGGAGGAGTGTCGAACCACCATAGATACATTCCTTGTCCCCTAAAACCTCCAAATGCCAGATTAGATTCCATTTGCTAGATTAGCTCTCGAGTTATGGAGAGATTCGTGTTTCATTTGTATGGTAGCACCAATTAGTGAGGGGGAGGAGTCTCGAATCATAAAAAAAACATTTCTTACTTCCTAAAAGTTCCACTTGCCAAATCTGACTGTATTTGCTTGATTAGTTCTCGAGGTATGCAGAAATGTATGTTTCATTTGTATGGTAGTTCACCCTAAAACCTCCACATGCCAAATTTTGTTCCGTTTTGTAGTTCTTACAGCTTTTGTACTGAGCTTGTAATTGCTTTGTATTTGCCAACAGATGATTTCCATCCCAATGACATTAGTACTTAAACTAACTTAAACGTTTGCTTGATTAGTTCTCGAGTTATGCAGAACTACTCTCCAAGAACAAGAATCAGACAGAAATCCATTTGTATATATAGGGGAATGGTAAAGATGGACACCTTAAGTAAACATTGATTTTTTTGGTGAATTTCGCCAAAAAATATATAGCTATCTTATCACAGTGACAGTTTTTTATAATAAAACATGTTTTTGAGGCAGAAATGTTTACAAAATGAATGTGTCCGGCATCTTTAAAAAATAAGAAAGAGTCGGGAAAGACGGACAATAACTGGAGGTCTTCAAATATTCCTTAACAATGATCGAACAAAAAGGCTAGACTAAAATCACTTAGAAGGACTTGTAATTTTCCTCATTTTTTCTTATCTAAAAATAGCTTCCGGCATTCAGAATCGCAAAATCGGATTACGGAAACGTTGGGTGTAAATTCAAAGTTTCGAAAACGAGAGAGTGACGCTGGAGTGCAAGGTTTCGCACGTTAATACCTATTTACCGGCTGAATGGAGCGGTATAATAATAACTTCATCCGAAAGATAAAATGTCAACGAGTTATATGATTTTCACTTATTAGTCCAAAAAATCGTTTCATTAGCTTAAAAATTGCTTTGAAAGCAAGAAATCATCATTGCTCATTGATGATGATTGGTGATCGCAATGTGTTCCCGAACACGGACGTAAAATCTAGGCACCTGGAGAAACCGTCATAGCGAATACATGCGAGCTGCGACTTCTTTTGCTTGCTTGCATTAGTGTTTGGGAAACTATAGCGGACACATGCAAGGCGTGAGTACTTTTACTCGCATCAGTTTTTGTTCTGCTTTCGCATGGAACAGTCATAAAAAATTGTTAGCGTGTGAATGCGTCCGAGCGAAGGAATATTCGCATTTACGCATTCGACTTGGTGTTCCCGTGATGCAATCCAATTGACGAATTTACGCAAAGCTGAATCAGCTCATGCGACACCTACATTAGAGTTCAGAACCCCAAAAGAGATGATGTTTGTTTATTCTACGCACTGAAAAGCAAGATTCGGTCGTGCTTATTCATTTTATTTCTATTTAGATTTTTTTCAACCATTGAATGTCTTCAGTATATGGTAAGAAAGTTAGGGCTTTGTATATTTACGATGATTTCAACACGCGATTGGACCAAATACATTGATAATCTTCGAAAATTTTGAGTTTGATAATGCATACAGGTTATGAATACTGTGGATAATGGTGATGAAATCGATATCATATTAAGTTGGATTATATCATTGAAAATGTAAGGGCCGATACAAGAAGGATTTGCAGTATTTTTAGCGCAACACATGCTACTCATCGTTTATCTAGTTGAAAAAAATTAAGTTACAACACTTATACCAAGCCATTTTTCAAAGTATACATACCACATTGTAAAATGGCGATTTTCTAACCTTTTTAGCGTAGAAAGAATACCTGAAACCGAGAAATTTGAAGATAAGTTCTGATTTTTCTAAAAAAATTGAGCTACCAAAAAAACAAAACATCATCATTTTACTCGTTGCGCCATCTGGTTGTAAATCTAACGTAAATTCGTCAATAGCATCAGTTTCTGTTCTTCTGCTTTCGCATGGAACAATCATGAAAGATTGACACATCACGATAAAAACGAAATGAATTTTATGCAAGGTTATATAGACTTTATTTCGTTTTCCCCGTGAAGTGGCGCTCCAGAGGAGCGGCTGATAAAACAAAGAGAGCTTACGAAACTCAGAGTTAACCTCCGCTAAATATACATTCTACATTAGAAACATTGAGAAGTATTCTAGTTCTCTCGCTTGCTTATTCTAAGGTGGGTTTTTCGTTTGTACTTAAAGAAAATGAAGTTGTATCCGAAAAAAGACAAAAATTATATATAACGGATTGAAAAATTTATAGGCTCTTCATGATATGGTATTAAACTAAATGCTTCATTTAGATTTTTAATCGTGACTTTCATATCTGAATTGGTTTTTTAGGCCACAAATACTTTTTAAAAAAAATATTCCGACATGCATTGGAACGGATACAAAGATACGAAGGATACGAAGAATTTCTTCCAAAACAAGTGGACAAAAGTAACAACGATTCGAAATAGAACCTCACAAATGGCACACCCTTAACAATCTAACCGTTTTATTGGCTATCGTTTTCTCACAAATTGAATATGACGAATTAAAAATTATATACACCAGTAGTGGTTCGATCCCTAGTTGATGGATTTATATCGTTCAGGATTGATATGGAAAATGATACTTCGTCGGTTCTCAGCAACGTGAGCCTACGTCCTCTCGGTCTCACCTTATTTTGTTCAGCATCCTTCCACCGTCCACCACGATAATGAACGTTGAACTAAAATTAATTTCATTCGTTTATTTTATTGCGAACTGGATAGACAATGTTTTCTTCTGCGCGCTATTGTTTGTGTTTGCTCAGCACTTGAATGTTAATTACTTTTCCCTGCCAAATTATTTCTAAACACCACCGTCAGCCAGCGCTCCCGTCTGTCTCGCACTGTCTTTTTCACAGAAATAAAGCAAATAAGTGGGTAATAAAACGATATTTTTGAAATTAATAATAAAATAGAACTGACGCACTTCGGCCAACCCGTATGCTCTCCCCTCCATTAGTCTTTCGAAACGTGCATTTTGGCTTTCTGGCTGACGTTCGACATGCCCCCGAAAATCGTTTCTCCACAGTGCTGAACGGAGTAACTTTCCCCCTTTTCGTTCGTATTCCACGTGAAAGTAAACTTTTGCATTGTCAAGTGGTTTGTTATTTCTGCTACATTCCAATATTTACCCTTGAAACAATGGTGGCATCGACACAGCAGAATAAGTGATTGTTTGTCTGCCTACCAGCACCCACTGATCATCCCACTGATGATGATGAACGGTGTTAAGGATGAGAATGGAGTCAGCGTGAAATAACGCTCCAGGGATTAAAACATGCACAACCAACGTGGATGATGATGATGGGATTGTAAAGATGAACCAAGCGGACATTGAAAAATCGGGAAATACATTTTCTTTCTTATTCCGATTGCCCATTGTTGTCAGGCGTATTTGTGAAGAGCAAGGGAAAAAATAAGTTGTTTAAATGTACACAAACACTAACCTAGGCTCATCTAAAACAAAAAATAGATTGAAAATAGGTCTATTTTTCTGCTGCTATTTGTGCGGGCACCGTTTCTTATTATTTGATAAGTTTTATGAGTATATTCGATATAATCATGTCAAAACTGAATGAAGCCCCTAAGACATTTATACCGTATCCATAGATTGGGAGTATTTCTTTCTCATACTTGACAGAATTTTCGTGTTTCTCTGATTTATAATTTACTTCTTTTATTTTTAAACCCTTCATTTTCTGTGTCCCAGTCACATTGTTGGATGACGGATGGATAGACGAACAAAGATAAATAAAATCGTACATTGTACTATATCTGTATTGATTACTTTCTCAATTAGTTGTTTAAATAAGAACGCCTAATATGATGAAAAATGAATGTTCTGTTCTAGATTACATACTAAACTAAACACAATCATTGGGCTCAAGCAAGAATTGTTCTATTCTACGAATCGAACCTAACATCAGGATCGATGTTGTGATTGTCAAGGAATGAAAATAACCCGAAGAAAATAGAATACTTGACTAATCATTTTTTATATAGATAAACTTCTTTCATGGAATATATATTCTTAAAATTACGTACATGAGCTTTTTATTTCCATTGCACAATGCTCCAGGAAGCGCATTTAAGTGAAACTTTGCATCTAGAGCTCGACAGTTATCCTCTAAACAAAAACAGCCTTCGACAAAGTTATTGCATATGACAGAGCGCTCATTTTGAAACAAAATTTGATATGTCGATCATCTAAATCGGTTCTGTGGTTCAAAAGTTATGAATTTTTGAAAAAAGTCATTTTTGGAAAAAAGAGGAAAAAGTTGATTTTTTGGACCACCCTTAAATGGAAATGGGCACCCTAACGGAAAAATTAAAAATACGGGTCTAATGCTTTACAATAAAGAACAAAATGACCATTTTTGACGAAAATCTGGGAACCACTATATCGGTTTGGCATGGAATGGCTGTATAGATAGATGGAAGTTCGATAATATTGTAGCCCCAATTATTGTAAGCAACCTTGTACAGCAAAGTTTTTTTTTCATATCTTTTGAAATAACCGATATAACGTTTTTTTCCTAAGTTGCGGGTTTTTCCTCTAACTTTTGTATTTCAAATTCTATATGCAAACTCTCTTCAGAAGACTTACTAAGATAAAGTGACCAGACGTCCCGCATTTCAACAAAATGTCCCGCGTAAGATTACGTCCCGCGAAACGTCCCGCAAATGGCAAAAGGAACGAAAATGTCCCGCGATATCAATATATTTCAATATTAAAATTTGATCATGTTGATTTTCTTAAAAATAAACCTCAAAATAAAACTTTTATTTGGCAGACTGTTCAAGAGTGCCTCCAATGCACGATTAATACGTTGAGCTGGTTTCATCGCACCGACAGCGGACTTTTTGTTCAGAGAGTGTCAACTGGGAACGACACAAACAAAATTGGAATATGATTTTTATAAAAGTTCCCTATTGATCTGCAGGGACCAACGTGAGTCAGACGAAAAGTTCATCTTTGGTCCCCTAGCTCGGTCAGGGCTTAACGTGTCAACTAAGCCGGAAGAACTAGTGTATACTGGACAGGAAAAGGGAGGGTTTTTTTCAGTTCATTTATTTGTAAGGCTCAATCACATAAGCTTTGCGGAGCCGCCAATTCAAGATTTGTTTATACAAAATTTCAACTTAAATCTATGTTTAGTAAGTTTCGACCGATTACTCGCGGTTTACTCAAGGTTAGAGTTTTATTTTGAGAGGGGCAAGAATTTTTGTGGGACGGGTCAGGTTAGGAATATGGATAGGAGGTATCATTGTTTCAACCGAGGGTTGTCGCACGCACTGTAGCATTGTGCATAATGACCAGCGATAGCACCTGATGTTCGACTAGCTGTCGAAGGTGGGCGAGGGTGAGATGAGGGGAAGAGGCAGGGTTCTTTGATGTAGTATCGCAAATGAAGCGCCGGGCGGCCTCACGGAAGTTGGTCGGAACCTCAATCATGGCCGATGAAAATATGTTGACGTGTTCTTTCACCTTTCCGTGTCTTTGGCAGTCAGCTATCTCCCCATTTTGGCCATTCGCCCGAAAATTTCCTATCGGTCGCAACTGGGGGATGTTGGGAAGGTTGGCGGTCTTCGCGACAATATTTATCTCCAGCCGATCCATTATCCATTCTCCAGTGATCTTTTGGCATAATGGGCTGATCCCAGGTTCGGCATGAATACCACATCACCTTCGCAACTTTCGGCAAGCACTTCGTACTCGTTCCCCGTTCACCATATGACTCGAAAGAAGAGCGGTTCGGACATTCCCTTTTCGTCTGTCAGAGAAGGACCTTCTTCGAGAACTTGATGTCCCCTGCCATTCGTTGAAATCTAGCATCAAGTACGTCTCGTCTTCCATTATGAGCACGAAAAGAAGTTTTTCACTTCTTTCGCCGGAAAGAAGTTTTTCACCAGCGCCTGAAGCTACTCCTTCTGGGTAATTGCCTGCTGCTCAGATACGGCCGGTCTCGTCTGACGCTCCGCATAAAAATGTCCATTTTGGTCAGATTCTCATTAACCGTTTGGCCGGTTGCTTCGATCTCCCGGCTTAATGAGCGACAGGGAGAGGATGTTGTAAATACCAGATCGGCTATATCTGGCGGACACAAAGTGCCTCAAGATGTCTAACTCCTTCGCTATGGGGTGGATTTGGAAGTATGAAAAAATCATCAAGTTGCTTGACAGTGCTGCTGCTACGAATCAACAGCCTTGAATCATTTTTGTTGTAGGCTTAATAAACGTAATATTTAAGGAAAATTTGTTCCAATAAATATTTTTTTGTAGTTTTTTTTGTTGTCATCCGAAAATAGTCCGTTTTTAATGCATACGTTAACACTAAAATCGATGAAAAATGGATTGGAATTTTTGAGCATACCATTCGGTAATTTGAAGAAAATTGTGGAATGTGAATCATGCTTGCTAGGCTTAAATGCCCTGACTGAGCGAGTGATTTTCAGTAATCCACGGAATAATCACAACTGAGTGACGATACTCAAAAAGAAATAATACAGATCAGGTTTAATTGCAAGGACACATGTTAAGTGTCTCACGAATAAATGAGATTCGCTAAACTATGTTTTTTTTGCACATAACGTATACACATAACGTATTGTTTTTTGTGTCCCGCGTTAGACCTCTGACCATCTGGTCACTTTATACTAAGACATACATTTTACGATGCAGAATTTATCAATATCTAAACTCTACTCAATGTTACTGATATTTCTTCCCCAAAAATACGCTCTCTCTCTAACATAGTTTTGAAAATCACACCCTATATAGAGTAAAATTTGTTCTTTCACATTCCGCCAACAAACAATGTTTATGCTTGCCCCAGAATCCGCAGCAAATCAGCCGAGGTCCGCACCTGCAATTCAAGAATAATTAGCGCATCTACATTTCTGTTTATCAATCGGCTCCCCTATCTCAGGCGGAGCAAAAACTTTGTGAAATATTGTTTGTTTGCACCACACATAACACAAAACAACAATCACAACAAACGAATAATAACAATAGAATTGTCATAAGATAAGAACATGTGGAAAACGGATTCGTCATACAAAGAGCAATTGTGTTATAGCGAATATTCTAGACGCAATCCAGACAAATAGAATTATAAACACTGATATCTGATAAATAGAGCAATGCATGTTTAGTAAGTCAAAAAGTCAAAACATAATCCTTCGTGAAGACACCGACTGGACAACATCGTTGCTGGGTGAGCTGAACGACGAGGGATCGAATACTCAAGGCAATGAGGGTGGAGGAGTAATACGGGAAAAGTAAAGTTTCCCAATGACCTTTCTCAAGGCTAGAGACGAATGAACTGCGAAAGTTTAAAGTCTCTATAATTCAAAACCATGCATCCAGTAAGTCAGCCACAATAAAAACTTCGATCAGTAAAGATCTACTTTGACTATATTCGATCCCATCTCTAACATACCATCGAGTAGCCAGTCTACTATCTACTACTCTGGAACTCTGCTCAGTAACATATCTCGACGGAGACATTTCTGGCACTGTAGACAGGATTTAATTTTGTGATCCTGACGAATGAACACGACAGTCGAAACAATGATGGACATCAGACTATTCGTTACTCAAAAACGTTTGCAGAACATCGCTGCAAGAGTCAACATACTGGATCACGACTCAATAAGCTGCGATTACCTCAACGCTGAGCGAGAAAGTCTATATGAAGCATGGGGAGACTACGTGATCATCTTCGATAATCTTCTGGAGCATTATGGCGACGATATCACCACCTTCGAGTTGATGGTACATAAGCGTAGAATGGCTGTCCCAGCAACAGCGCTTCAGCCATCTTTTCTTCATCACTAGCGAGTGACTCACCATCAACAGATCTATCGCCGCGAATAGAATCGTCAACTAAATCGTCTCAAATAAACCAATCGATCACACGGCCCAGGCCGAGATGGATATAGCTATAGTATAGAGGAAGGTGGCCTTGATCCGACCCCCTAAATTGCAACGGCCATTCATCACATAAAATTCTCGTTTTTTGGCAACTTCGGTATTGAAATGAATACTATGACTCCTCAACTATGTTTTATACTAGTCGGTGTGGTTCCTGAGTGCTAAAAAAAGAGAGGTAAAATTGGAATTCTCATTTCTTTACATCTTCAAAAATGGTGGTTCTAAACCAACCTCCTCATGGTCCTGAACCGGCCTTCGATTTTTTGCAGCGATTCTACTCCCAATTGCTCGGAAATAACATACATGAAAGTAACTGATGAGCGGGAAAAGAATAGAATCTTGTTTTGACTTCCGGTTTGTTGATAATGGCTCTAAATAACCAACAATGATGGATACCCCCTACGATATGGGTATTGGGTGAAAGGACTATAACAGCGCAAGTCGAATATTGTATTCTGATGCCATTTTCGAAACGAACATAAGGGCTTCCGCTTAACTGCCCAACGCTTAACACTCAACGCTCACCGTTCAACGGTCAACACGCAAACACAAACACCCACACACATAGCAAAAACATTTCACAACCATCGGGTAGCCAGTCTACTCTTATCTCAACTCAGGAACTCTGCTCAGAAACTTATTTTTGCGGAGACAGAGGTTCCTCAGTTTTTTTGATGTTTTGATGGTGTTTTTTTTTTTTAATTTTAGGTGGTGAAGCACGCAATCCGGTGGTTGAAAAACAGTAGGGCAGGTTGGGGGGATTTGGACATACGGGGTGATTTGGACCACCCCTTTATCTCATAAAGTACGGCTCAACTAGGATTTTTTTATAATGTCATCTGCTTCTATTGTTGAACCGTATGTACCTATCGTAGAAAACATTGTTAAAATTCAACATGTGGGGGGGAAACGGTAGCATGAACACAGCTAGCACTTTGATTGTCAAAAAATGGGAGTTTTCCGATTAAGGTTTTTCTCGCTGATTGAAAAAAATGTTCGTGTATTGTGCAGTAAAGTTCTGTTGGCCCACAGGAGAGCAACAATTTGATGCAGCGAAACTGTAAGTTTGATTACAATAAATGAAATTAATTGCATTTTAATTTCTGCACGTTTCTGTGGGGTGAATTGGTCCTACAGGTTCGAGGCTTTTCTTTAGTCTGATTGATTCCAGATGCCGCTGAATTACAAAAAAGGATGGGCAAACAACGTTGGAAAAAGGAGGAGCTTGAAAAAGCAACGCAGGCCTTCAAGAACGGATTTTCTTTGACCAAGCATCGAAAGTGTTTGAAAATGCTCGAACAACAGTGAAAAGATCCATGTAGAATTCAAAATGGTCTCAATGCATTTTTTCTTGTGTGGAATCTGGCCAAGACACCTGGTATCGGTATTGGTTTGGAAATATTAGGCGATTTGCTTAGGGGTCCAAAATCTCCCCATTTCCCCTAATTGCTCGCAATAGAAAGTAGGATATTAGAAGATGCAAACAGCTAAGTGCGCATGTAAACCATACCATGTAAAGTATGCCATATTATTAAACGGTTTTATTTCGCTTGTCCTGTTTGTATGTTTGTATGTTTGTATGTTTGTACACCCAAACTAGCGTAGGCAGAAAACATGTCATCTTTGGCAGAAAAGATGCTATTTCCTGTTCATGAGAGTCAAATGCGCGAATAATGAGCTATTTTGAAAGCTTAAAAATGGTTTGTATGTATGCGTGCAGGCATCTCTTTATGTTTTCTTTTCTCTTTTCATTTGGGATTGTGCAAAAAAAGTCCATACGACGTCAATGGGGATCGAACCAAGGCTGGAATCCAAAGTTGCTTTACACGACCACGCTACCCATATAGCTGCCAGCGCTATTATGAAGGAGCATGATAATATTACACCTCATCATAAAATGAAGTTGGAAGGTGTTTTCTAAGACGATAAAGAAAAACATGAACGAGAATATATCTTTCTCTATCTGGGCCGTGTATTTGGCAAACTATATGAAAAGCTTCCATTTAAATGTGTCTCCTGTTTCACTCCCTCATATTGGCTCTAGCATATATATTATACAAATGATATGCGTGTATTGGGGAGTAGAACATTTTATGTTATCTTTCAGCTCATTTAATGTAATAAATCGGGATGCCAGAAAATGTGCTAAAAATTAACTTTGGGTGTATGTTTGTAACATATCTGTAGCGCTGTCCCACAGTAATAGAAATTCGAGAAATTCCTATTGACCGATTGATCTGAAATTTGGAACACACCTTTATCTCTGCAGTCACTATAAAACTGCGTATTTCATAATCTTGAAAATCCAAGATGGCGGCCGCTACAAAATGGCGGATTAAATATTTTCTCAAAACCTCATCCATATGGGTTTTTTCTTCTAAAACCCCATCAATATAGGTATCAAATGAATAGGCTTGACTAGTAGAACACACAGTTATTTATGAAAAATGTAAATCCAAGATGGAGGCCGCTACAAAATGGTGATCACATATTTTCTCAGAACTCCATCAATATGGTTATCAAATAGAAGAGCTGGGTTAGTAGAACACATTTAATTATGAAAAACGCGAAACCAAAATGGCCGCCACCACAAAATGGCGCCTATATAGCTTTTTCAAAATCCCATCAATATGGGTATCAAATGAAAGGGCTTTGGTTTTATTCAGCTTGACCTGTTTGTCTGTATATTTGAATGTCTGTGAGGTAGGTACCATGTATTTTTGCAATCCCCTCAATGTCGGTATTAAATGAAATGATTTGACTAATCAAATACAGTACATCATAAAAATATTCCGAGGAAAATTAGGTAAGAAATAAAAAGGATAAAAAAAGTTAAATGGTTTTAGTATAGAGAAAAATGCTAATAATACAAATAATGTACTAAACACTAGAAAATAAAATAAGTAAAAAAAAACTTTTTAAGTTAAACGGGTTTTTTTTTGTGATTAAACATAATAATAATACAGATAATGTACCAAAAGCTAGAAAATAATTAGGCAAGTAGCAGTTAGCAGTTAGCATACCCCTTCCTTCATTAATCAAGGACATTGATGAGACTAAAATAAAATCGTGGGGCACGTTGGATTTCCGTTATCCGCATTTAATAGTTTCATCATATGCCCCGTGATTTTATTTTAGGCTCATCAATATCCTTGATTAATGAAGGAAGAGGTATGATAACTGCTAATTGCTACTTGCCTGATTATTTTCTAGCGTTTAATACATTATCTGTATTATTATTATTATGCTTAATCACAAAGAACCCGTTTAACTTAAAAAGTTTTTTTACTTATTTTATATCTATCTAAAAACAAGCAATCATTCGTAATAAATGGAATCTGGAATCTAGGATTTATCGAACGTCAATTCACGTAAAACACATGATCGCTACTCAATTGCGTGGCATATACATATTCCACATCCTATTAGATGACTACTTGCAGCAAACCAGCTGCCGATTTTATAAAAATGATGATTCACAGTACAGTACAAAACCTCCACTCGCTCTCGTAACCAACTTCCATCGCCAAAGCCCACACGTCAATGGTTTCGGATCGGTACACTCTTCGTCCAACGCGCAGCTAGAAAGCCGATTGAAAACTGAGATTAGCGCACTTGAGGAACGATTTTTTTCACTCCCATTGTTCCCTCGTAAAGTGCTTCGTCCCATGGATGTAAAAGCCAACCGTTCACATATTCCACTAACAGTCGGAGTCGGGGAACCCGCTAAAAATATGTTACAAATCGACATTCCCTCCAGGGTTCATTTTGTTTGACTTGCTGTGCGTGCAATTACATAGAAATACACTACCCAGCAATGAGGGACAGCTGACAGGAGATGAAAATTCAAAATGACTGAATTTTCTCAACGGTTACCAGCAGACAGACGGACGGGGCACATCGTTACGGATGGTTTCCCGGAATAGGTCTAATCGTATTTGAATTTACTTAACACCCAACACAATGCACCCAACAAAGGAGATTATTTGCCACAATTGGAGTACAAGTGAGGGTAAAAGATGAGCGCATAGAGATCCCGAAGTGATTAATGAAATCGTTAAAGGATTTGTGAAGATTTGTGTTCTTCATGCGTGGTCGGAGATTTGAAATTGATAGTGCGGAGGCTAAGGAATCGGCAGGGACCTCTAAGGATGTTTTGTTTTGTAAACAAGATGTAAATGGACCGATTTGACAAACGATTGGAGATCGTTTCGGTGTCATGAACTCTTTCCTCTTTGAACGTCTTCCATTGAAGAGAAAGCTGAAAGAGCAGATTTCTATAGAGTATTTCACCGTTTGCTAGATTTTTACGCGTGTGTTTTGTTTTTGTTTTGAATTTCATTGAATGATAATGTAGGTAATTATCAACCGGCCATTTGACGTTACTTCAATTCATGACTTCATACCAGCATTCAGGAATTACCATTCCATTGCAGTAAGTACGAAAAAGAGCGTACGTGTTTTTATGTGTTCTAATGAACTTATGGTCTTCGATTCACCGTTATATGCTTCTGCTTTTTCTCCTAAAATTATTTGCTTTATCTCCCGTAAATTGGTGTAGATATCGCCCCAATGCCCATCGGCTATTGATCGGCTATTGATCTCAACGTCAGGTTCGTCAGGTTCAGAATGGTATTGTATTTCATTGTCGCATCTTTATACTTTTTGATTTAATTGATAGAAACAATCAATTTCAACGTAATTTTTTAGGGTAAAATTAATAATAAGATATTAACTTTTAAGTTTTCACTTCCAAAATGTTTTTGAATCCATTAATTTAGTTGTTCAACTACTATATCCTGTACTAAATTTTTTCATCGTTCAAATGGAAGCAATAGAATCGTCTTCCTTAGCGTACTTTAGTGCCAGCTTGAGGAAAAAGAGTCCGAAATAAAAAAAAGCTCTATAACTCTGTCGTTATTGATATTCGAGCATACGCGTAGGAGGATTGTTTTTCATCAAATATGATCACCTATTCTCTCCTTAGAGATTTAGAATAAACTTATTTCTTTTAAGTGAGAAAGGTGTTTTCTGACTTGAGGGGATGAATCAAAAATTAAATTCTTCATTTATATTCAAAAAACAAAAAATATGTGCATAAAAAACAAATTAACCAAAAATTGTTTCATCTCGATTATACAAGGTGTTCAATAAGTTCCAATACACTTGAAAAATGTGTTAAAAAATGAAAATACAAGATATTCTCTTCTACGTCATTTTTTATTGAGACAATGTTTATTAAGATCCTTTACGATTTATTAGTTGGGAGCACCCGCAGAAAACGACTGCAACAGAAACACCCACTCAGAAACAGTATTGTTGGCTGGAAATATTGTGGCGCGGTATTGACGAATTTACGTTGGATTTACAGCCAGATGGCGCAGCGAGTAAAATGAGGATGTTTTGTTTTTTTTTTAGTATGAAATTCGTTTAAATTTTCTAGAAAAATCTGAGTTTATCTTCAAATTTCCCGGTTTCATGTATTCTTTCCACGCTGAAAAGGTTAGTAAATCATCATTTTACAATGTGCTATGTTATATTACGAGGAATGGCTTGTTATAAGTATTGTAACTTTAATTTTTTTCAACTAAGTAAACGATGAATAGGGTGTTTTGCGCTAAAAATACTGCAAATCCTTCTCATATCGGCCCCTACATAATCAATGATATCAGCCAATTTGATATGATATCGATTTCATCGCCATTATCCATGGTATCAATAACCCGTATGCATTATCAAACTTAAAATTTTCGAAGATTATCTATGACTTTGGTCAAATCGCGTGTAGAAACCATCATAAATATACAAAACTCCAACTTTCTTACCATATACTGACGACATTCAATGGCTATATAATAATCTAAATTGAAATAAAATGAATAATCGCCACCGAAACGTGCTTTTCAGTGCGTATAATAAACATACACCCTCACTTTTGTGGTTCTGAGCTCTAATGTAGATGTCGCATGAGCTGATTCAGCTTTGCGTAAATTCGTCAATTGACGAATTTACGTTAGATTTACAACCAGATGGCGCAGCAAGTAATGTGATGTTATTTTGTTTTTTTTATATGAAATTCGTTTAAGGTGAAGGTGGAAGCTAGCCATTGTAGTAGTATAGATAAACCCACGAGTAAAAATGGTGTAATAGTGTTTGTGAGAGAAGAGCAAAGCACACGTAAATAGATCAATTCACTTATTAGACTGTGTGGCGCTTCATTGACACGAGTCTTTGAATACATTTGAAAAACAAAATTACAATTCAATACTAAAGTAAAATGTATGAACGATATGTTCCGATGAACAATTGCAAATATAAATATATATAGAAGGTGCATTTGCATGTGAAGTATATACGCGAGCGTAACATGAGCAAATTTAAAACACATGCGAATTGGGGCTCTTTTGGTATTAACAAAATTCTTCCGATGGTGATAATTCCTTAATATTTTCTTCCGTTGATCGTATTATTTTCACATATTCACGTTGGAGAGCCTTAACCCTTCTCTTCGTTGGTCGAGGCATTTTGATTGAATGTAATACTTTTCCATTTACTGTTTTTGAAAGCATAGGCAGCCGTGGCAGTGTTCCGAGCTCTGCAATACAATTTTCTTACCCAATGTTCAAGTTGCTAAAACTAACATTATAGACCCATTAATCGTGAAAATAATAATTGTATTGATATCAACACAATTTTATTCTATTGATTTTCATGACATGAAACGCTATGACTTAGGAATAACATCTTATTGAGTGGTTTTTATAGCTGTTTCGATGATGTTGTCTGGCATCAGTGTCGAAAAAATAACGATGCTTTCACCAATACAAACAAAACCATTGTCGAAGATTGAAAAATAAAAAATTATCTTTGAGAGCACTTGCTCGAGTTTTTCGACGTTTTTCACTATACAGTGCGACAGCAGATGAAAATTTAATATCTTGTGAGTAATCGATTAGAGTTTGGTTGATATTACTTGGCAGGAAGTGTGCGAAAACGATCGTTTTTTTTCAAACTGTCTCGCTAAACTATTGATTTTCGGGCGAAGGGTGAGGGAAGGACATGAAAGAAATGAGCGCCATTGTGGCAGCCATTTGTGGCTAGCTTCCACCTTCACCTTAAATTTGTTAGAAAAATTTGCCTTTTCCTTCAAATTTCCTGGATTCAAGTATTCCTTACCTAATTACGCATTAGGGATCATTGAAACATTGCCCATCGACCACTATTTTATTTTTTCAGACAGTCTCAGCTCAATAGAGGCAATCCGCTCAATGAAAGTTGATAAACGCTCATCTTATTTCCTAACAAGAATAAGACAACTATTGAGTGTTTTGGTCGAAAAATTATTCAAGATTACCTTAGCATGGGTTCCCTCTCATTGCTCGATTCCGGGGAATGAGAAAGCGGACTCGCTAGCTAAGGTGGGCGCTTTAGAAGGCACTCTTTTTGAAAGGCAAATTGCTTATAATGAATTTTTCCACATTCCTCGTCAGTATACGCTCGCACGTTGGCAGCGCATGTGGAGTGATGATGAGTTCGGTCGTTGGTTACACACGATTATCCCTAAGGTCTCGACGAGTGCATGGTTCAAGAGATTGAATGTAGGTCGTGATTTCATTCGCGTGATATCTCGGCTTATGTCCAATCACTACAACCTAAACGCGCATCTCTATCGCATTGGGCTCGCAGCAAACAATCTTTGTGATTGTGGCGATGGCTACCACGACATCGAGCATGTTGTCTGGTCGTGTATCCGGTTCCATGCTGCTCGCTCTCAGCTCTCTAGAGCACTGAGAGCACAAGGCAGACAATCGGATATCCCCGTCCGGGATATCTTAGGTAGCCGGGATCCTGATCTTCTGCTTCATCTATACCTGTTCCTCAGAAACGCCGATGTCAACGTTTAATGATGTTTCCGTCGTTGTGTCCCCGTTTCATATCCCTCCTATCCGATCGATAAACTTTTACTTAGTCGCGGCAATACATACACACACTCTTTACAGATGCACGGGCCGAAGGTTGTGCAGTCCACTGATCATTCAACAAGAGCCAAAGGTTGTACCGCTCATGACAACTCTACACGAGCTGATGATTGCGCCGGCTAGTGACCATTCTATCCTGGATTCCTCGAGTCGAGAAAGACGCACCACGCTAGATATGGGGTACAGACTAGGGGGGCGTTGCTGATTAATGGTCAGCTGCATCCCAATAGGAAGTATCCCGTGTCGGGCACACGTACAGAGCATCGAAGACTGCAACATACCAATTATGAGAACACTTGTAATACTAACCTCGAGCCAACCGCGAGTAATCGGTTACATATTACTAACATAGTTGTAAGACAAAAATTGTCAAAATATTGGACTCCCGGCCCCGTCAGGCTAACGCCACATGTGCCTTAATAAAATATATATTTTGGAAAAAAAAAGTATTCCTTCCACGCTGATAAGGTTAGAAATTCGTCATTTTGCAATTCAGGAAATACTTTATTCTTTATTTACAAAGACAACAGGCTATACATAGATGCCCTACTGCTTCATAACTACTACTACTACAACTACTACTTAAAATACTACCACTACAAACTACAAATATATAAATCTATACTACTGTAACTAATCAAGTTAATTAGGAGCAATAGAATACATTTTTTGAGTGACGAACGAGACAGATGGAAATCGATATGGGATAGTTATATTATGAAGAATGGCATGGTATAAGTTTTGTAACTTTAATATATTTTCAACTAGGTAAACGATGAGTAGCATGTGTTGCGCCAAAAATACTGCAAAACCTTCTCGAATCGGCCCCTACGATATCAACCAACTTAATGTGGTATCGATTTCACCGCCATTATTCACAGTACTCATAACCTGTATGCATTATCAAACTTAAAATTCTCGAAGATTATCTCTGACTTTGGTCAAATCGCGTG